>NW_021853592.1:2492615-2532052 GCF_003651465.1 Formica exsecta | reverse complement strand
TAAATATATATAAATTAAAGAGATAGGACATGTATGGAATTTTGGACGGAGGTTAGAGATGGGAAAAGGAGAGAGATAAGGTGATAATAAATGCTTGAAGGAGATTAGGAAAAGACTGAAGAGATGAGAAGTTATCAAGATGAGAGGGGAAAAGAAAAAAGTTTTTCAGGGAGAAAGGAGAGAGTAGCATGAAAAAGAGAAGAAGAAATGTCAAAATACGAAATTATGGAGAAAAAAGAGGCAGAAAGACGAGAGATGAAAAAAGTTCGTAGAATCCAGATATAATAAATAGTACGATAATATACGGTTAACATGAATTCGCAACTTTTTATACCAAATAGAATAATTCTACATATTGCCCAGTGCTTCCAAAAATTAAATAGTAAAAATGGGAATAACTTTGAAACATCAGGCAACGTTGAGCAGATCTCGCTTTGTGCAAAAAATTGGAAAAATCTATATGTAGTTATATAATTATAAATATTATTTCGCACTGAAAAACGCATCAAGTAACGCGGAGTGGATCTCATTTTGCGTAAAAAATAGCAAATTCACGTAAAGCTTCTTCCTTGTCTGCATATTTACTTTTCAATTTGTAGCATTCTTGAACTTCTTATAAAAAGATCTGTGTGTTTATTTAAAAACCACTTTTTTACCAAACTTAATTAACTTAATCATTGATTAACTTACAGGGCAATTAACATAAAATTTCTAATGATATAATTCTCGCACATAAGATAATAAGAATTTTGAAATTATGTTATTGGTCGTTCTATAAGTTAATGAACGATTAAATTAATCGGAGTTTGGTAAAAGTGATCCTAAATGTGTGTTTTTGTGTATGTATATGTGTTTGTGTGTATGTGTAAGTAGTAATCTATTCATATAAACTGTTCAATATTAAATTTTTTATTGCTTATTCACATATAAATCTTGCTTTTCATGCATCTTTATTTGTTAATAACTTTCTAATGAACAGACGACTGAAATCACCTAGGAAAAAAGTCCATACATAATCAATTATGAATATATTTGAAAGTTTTACATAAACTTTACAAAGTATATAATAATGAAGTGGATATAAAATATAAATTTGACATAATATTTAGCTTAATTAATCTTTATCTAGTAACTTTAATTTGATAGAGTTAAGTTACATTGTATTAAATTTTAAATTATTCCTTTATTTTTGAATTTATTATATTTCCTCTCTAAACCTACTTTTCTAAATTTTCCTTGATCTCATTCTCTTTCCTTGCCCTTACAATTTTCTTTATCCAGCTGATTCCTTCTCTCTTTTCCCTTAATAATTGATTTATTCTTGTACTGTTTCTTATTTCCACAATACAATTTGCTGTTAAATGCTACACAAGTTCTTTTCCTATTCATGCCAAAATTTATTTTGGAATTCTTTATTTCTACATCTGATTCTCGCAATAATTTTCTGAGAATTATGTTGTATCTGTTTTTGAGTTTCTGTATCTTTTTCAAATAACTTATGTACCAATCAATGCCTTCTTCTCTTAATCTTTTTACTTCTATCTCAAACATTCCATTCCTACGAAAATACATTTCTCTATCTGCTTCTTATTTATTTTTTTCCCTTATTTTTCTCTATTTCCCTAAAATATTCCTTCAATATATTATTACTTAAATTCTCTGTAATTTTCCCCTCAAATTTAATTGCTCTTTTACCTGTTTCTATTCTCAAAAGCTTTCTTTTTATTTCTTTCCTGAAAATCTATCATGGTATGTTCCAATCTAAACTTAGCGACTATTTCATAAATTTATCCTGGCACCTTTCCACTGTCTCGTATTCTTTCCATTTCCAAATTTCTGTTCCATACATTAAGATACTCTTTACCAAGTAATCAAATATCCATATATTTTTAAAGTCTCTGACAAATTTTCTTTGCTTTATGTCCCATACTTGTTTTATAATGCAGCCGTTTTAACCTTTATAGCCTTTTAAACTTTTTGATATGTCTATCTGCATTATTTTTTTGCAACGTAAAATATTTGATTATATATAGACTTTTTCCGGGATTTTTTGGATGTTATTTAGGATCATAATTGACAACATATATCAAGATGCAGATGTTACACTAACGTAAACATTCACCAAAAAGATAGGACTACTACATTTAAAAAAATACCTAATAAAAATTAGAATTGTTGAGATGAAACATAAATAGCATTTTTATCCGACGTCGCGCTTTTCTGTCGAAATAAAATTTTATTTTAGTCGGAAACTGCCACGAATCGATCGTCCCTCATGATTAATGTCATCGATTATATCGTGTGTCGTTTCTTGTAATCGAAGACTTGTGGGTACGCGGCATATCGTTCATCACTCGGTTCCTGCTTTATTATCAAGAATTGAGTAAAAACAAAAAAAAAGTTCAAATGTGGAATGGAGTACGTTGAGTTTGCACCTCCGACCCACTATGCGCATTGCGGTCTTCCATTGTCAAAAAAAGAAAAATTGGTCATAGATTAACGTGGAAAAAAAGAAATATACATATACATATATATACATATATATACATATATGTACACATATATATTAGAGAAAGAAAGAGAGGGAGAGAGAGATTTATTTGTCGATTACAATTGCTCGTGTTCTCTCAAAAGAAAGCATTGGCAGATGCAAATGATGGCTAGTTCAGGAATTTATGGATACATGAATTCGCCGGAAGCCGTTCAAGTTGTATGCGCGTTTTGGGATTTATAAATCTATATGTAATTCGCGCGGTTTATAGGATTCATAAACCCATACGTAATTCGCGCGATTCTGTTATTCACGGTAAAAATACGCGCGGTCTAAAATACATCAATTTACACACCGCCAAAGAGATTCATGGCCGTGAGAAAAATGCAACATATATAAATCTTGATTTAGTCATTTGTGCAATGGCCCCGAAAAGCACCATATAGATTGAATTAACATAAAACTTGTATTGCTAACTGATCAATAAATACATGTTAAAACCTTATAACTTCTGTTTTATTCATATATATCAACTATATATTTTATACGTATGCGTGAATGGACAACAATATACCAAGTCAATTAAGTGGAAAAACTGGCAAATATAAGAGCCAAAGTGCGTATTGGTGCGCAAACTTATTATTGTTAAATTTTAGTAATTGAGTAAAAACAAAAAAAAAGTTCAAATGTGGAATGGAGTACGTTGAGTTTGCACCTCCGACCCACTATGCGCATTGCGGTCTTCCATTGTCAAAAAAAGAAAAATTGGTCATAGATTAACGTGGAAAAAAAGAAATATACATATACATATATATACATATATATACATATATGTACACATATATATTAGAGAAAGAAAGAGAGGGAGAGAGAGATTTATTTGTCGATTACAATTGCTCGTGTTCTCTCAAAAGAAAGCATTGGCAGATGCAAATGATGGCTAGTTCAGGAATTTATGGATACATGAATTCGCCGGAAGCCGTTCAAGTTGTATGCGCGTTTTGGGATTTATAAATCTATATGTAATTCGCGCGGTTTATAGGATTCATAAACCCATACGTAATTCGCGCGATTCTGTTATTCACGGTAAAAATACGCGCGGTCTAAAATACATCAATTTACACACCGCCAAAGAGATTCATGGCCGTGAGAAAAATGCAACATATATAAATCTTGATTTAGTCATTTGTGCAATGGCCCCGAAAAGCACCATATAGATTGAATTAACATAAAACTTGTATTGCTAACTGATCAATAAATACATGTTAAAACCTTATAACTTCTGTTTTATTCATATATATCAACTATATATTTTATACGTATGCGTGAATGGACAACAATATACCAAGTCAATTAAGTGGAAAAACTGGCAAATATAAGAGCCAAAGTGCGTATTGGTGCGCAAACTTATTATTGTTAAATTTTAGTAATAAATGTGTATTAAAAATATACGTTTTGGACCGTTTTTTGGTCCATTTTCAGCACGGATAAAAATATATAAAAATTACATTGGAATTTTAAAACTTGACATATACAATATTTGTTGTTGTAGTTAAATTTTAAATTATTGCCACACGTGTATCCGTCGATGGTTTACAATATAATATAAATGTTTATATTACATTTTTAAAATATACATTTATTACTAAAATTTAATAATAATAAGTTCGCGCACCAATATCCGCGCCTTGGTTTTTATTTGCCAGTTTTCCTATTTAATTGTTAGTACTCTGAATCTATTGTTGTTATTATAGCAAGTCAATCTCATACAAAATTATAATACTTTATATATCGTATCTGTTATCATAGATGCGGTATATCTTGCAAGGATAAATTTATTTTACTTACATATGCGTGCAAAACACGCAATTATTTTTACAGATAATTCCTTAAAAGTCATAATATTTCGCAATGTGTCACGGACATAAGATGCAATTATCTCGCCATCAAAATAATTTTCTTTAACATATATCCATAGGAGAGAGACCAACGCAAGTAGGTATCGCTTCGGAGAGAACATGAGCAATTAGGATGTATAGTTATGTAGTAATCGGATTATAATGAATGAGCCTGCGAGTTTCCCTCGACGATTGATGATCGTTTGCGAAGAGGATCCGAAATCTACGACTACATACCCCAAAATATATGTTGTGAAATCTAATTGTGAAATGTGATTGTTGCTAACTATCATGAAACTTTCATAATAATATATGAGTATCATAATTTTCAAGAATTTCCGTTAATTATCGGCCGATAATTAACCGATTTTCAAGAACTTCCGGAAATTATTAGCCGAGCAGAAACTGCAGAGCGATGTAACAATTAAACGGTACAATAAATTTAATCGAGATATAATGTTGCAAACAAATTAAAGTTCTTATCCACAAATATTATGCAAATAATAAATTAATAAAAACAGAAAAAATATAATAAATAATTAATACGTATCTTAAAAATATAATTAAAGTATCATGAAATATCGAAGTTTCATTAAAGTTTTGTCTCTAATTGTAATTTTACACCCTGCAACTCTGTGTGTAACAACGAACCCTTTTACGTGCTTCGTTATGGATATTCACAATGATTAAAAGGATGAGAAAATTTTCTTCAGACTCGCGATCACATATGAAAGCGGGAGATTATATAGAATCAATCTGTAATGATTCATTTTGCGAAAATTGTATGCCAATTCCATATGTTTGTTTTAAATCACAGTCGATGCAAGCGTATACAGCTATGAAGTTTAAATAGAATTTAGATATGTATATTTATACATTTGATAGTGCAATTTTTATGTTTTTAAAATCTTGTTTAATTTCCAGGCTATTAAAATATAATCGTAAGTTTTTTACGCCACCATCGCGCGTTTTTTATTTTATTAATGTGAGTCACTGAAGTCATAATATTATTTTCCCAAATATTAAATTTGATACTTTTGAAAGTTATTAATTTATTTTTTGCGAGACTTTTTTTCTCAATCGAAGGGGCATAAAAATCAAGTCGAGCTAAACAAACCGTCAATCTTCTCGATTTGTATTTCGCTTGAAGTTTGTCGCAAGGCTTTTAAAAAATTTCCATAATAACAATGTACTAATAAGTTTCGAAAATAATAATCTTTTTTCCGAAAACAAAAAGTGCATTCAAGACAGGGAATAAAGTGGCGTGGCGAGAAAGAAAAGTTGAAAGAACTTCGAGTTTGAGAGTCGACTCAAGGCGATGAAATAAATTTAATTAAAATCAAAGTTCTCGTGCTTTGGCGAGAAAGAGAAAGGAGAAGAGCAGGGTAAGAAAGCTTAAAATGTGAGGACAAAGAGTTAATTGTTTCTCAGTTTTGCTTGAACAAAGGATTCGGACAGAATATACAACGAGGCGTGCGAAAAAGAACAGCTGTTATGTAAATAAAAACGATATCATTTCACTCGAGAACAATTTTCCATCATGAGATATAGAATCAAGTATCGGGAAAATATCCGATAAAAACGTGATGGAAAGATTTGAAGTATAAAAAAGTTATATAAAACGCGAGTTATATCATAGATCGATAAAGACGCTTCGTCGAATTGTTATGACAAATATAATTTTTTTAATATAACGCATGCGTTAATAATTGGATTATATAAATCTTCAAAAAAATTCTGCTAGTATCCTCTTTGTTAGGAGATTAAAAGATAAATATAGTATTGTATAAAAAAAGAACTGAATTTAATAAAATATCAAAGTTCGCAATCGAGATATTGTATGCATAAATTCCATGATTAAAGTTTAACAAAAATTATAGTATATGTTATACATAAGCCGGTATTCATAGTCCGTTCTTATATTTAAGATCGTCTTACGATCCCATTCAACCAATGAAATGGCCGCGTAGCAACTTAAAACCGTACTTAAGATGATCTTAAATATAAGAACGGACTATGAATACCAGCCGTACTCTTCTTGTTCTCAATCGTAACAAGATAAAGACATTTTAAAAATATTCTGTGATGAATAGTTGAATTGATTTCGTTTGTGTCGCGTTTTCAATCTTCGACAAATCAAAAACGGAAATCAGTTTTTTTCTCGATAAAAGAAAAATTTTACATTTTTTTCATAAATGTCGCGACAACAGATCTGTGAATCTATTATTCAGAAATCACGTCAAAATGAATTATCCGAAGTATCGAAACCTTGGAAATGTGTGAGCATGTTCTTGCAATTCAATTAAAGGTATAAAAAAAATATACATATATATATGTATGTATGTATGTATATATATGTATATATACTTTAACATTGATTATATATTAAGAGGTAAAACACACATGTTGTACAGATACATATTACATGTGTAGCATTGAATCTACAAAATGCAAGATACTCAGCTACTTGTCAATCTAAAAAGGAAAAGGGAGCGGAAGACGGGAATCAAGGCATATTCTAAAAATATCATCTTATTGTTAGATGGTAATATCATATATATGTACATACAATATATATGTGTATCTGTATAACTGCATATGTCGTACATAATGCGGCATATTATCTGTCGAATATCTATTACGAATGTAGAACAAGCCCGTATTTACTTATGCTAGTCGAGCAAATAAGAGCGATATGTGTGTGTGTATGCCTATGTGAATGCTTATTATAATCCATATTCGCATTCATCTCTTAAAATGACAATTCAATTTTTATTTTTAAGGAATTCTAAAGCGATTGTGCTGCACAAACTTGCAAACTGTTCTACTCTCTTATTTTATTATTTTATAATAATTTAACAGAATTTAAGTAGTTTCTTTTTATCCATTTATTTTAAATATTTAAGTTTTTATATTTGTTTCGTGTAAAAATATAAAACAGATTGTATAAGTAATTTATTGATATTTTTCTATTGATTCATAAATATCAGATGCTTATTGTCAGCATTAATAAAAATCAGAAAGCATAATTTTCTGCTTTAAATTTAGAGCTGCGCTGAATCCGTCGTTCAATAATTTCCAAATTGTAATATGACAAAAACATTTTTTAAATAAATATGATAATAAATATGACATATTGTATATGGCAACCTTTTAAATAATGATAAATATTATATAATATAAGAAAAAAAGTTATAAATAAAAAAAAAAGAAGAATATTATTTGTATTTTTAATATAATTGAGTTTTTTATACAATTATATTAAAACTTAAACCTCCAAATATATAAACCATATAGCTTTTTTTATTGTCCAAAATTAAGATCAAAAATATTTTCAATGTTTTTACTTATCTAAAAATTATAGTAATAGCTGAGTTTTCATTTAAATCCTTTGAAGATTTTCGCGTTTTACAGATTTTTCCTATTTCAGGATTAAAATTATTTGTATTTGCAATAAATCTAATTTTCGAAATTTATATTCTTGCATATAACACAATAATAAAATGAAAAATTAGAATAATATAAGATAAATGTTTACTTTTACACACACAGCGATGTTCAAAATATTTTTAGTTGATAGAAATATGTTGTCAAAGTCCATAATCTTAAGTAATCTTTAAAAGATTTTAGCTGTGACTTATTGTTTATCAAATTCATGCAGAACGAGATTTAAACGTAGACTAATAATAAAAAATTCAATATCTCGAACACAATTTATGAGTATTGCTATCCATATTATACATACATATTTAAACAAATGCACAATTCTTTATAGGGTGTTTCAAAATATCAAAAGTTGAAATAAAAAGTGAATATACATATAAACAAGGACGAAGGTCCACATAAGTTTGCAACTTTCAGTGCGAAGCAAGGTCTCCATTCCACATTGTTTGATGTGAAATAAGGTTTATATATATTGAAGATTATGTATTAAGGGTAAGACATAAATATATGCGAGGTTTTTAGAGATTAAATCCACTTTAATTAAATTTGTGTTAAGTTAATGAAGGTACAAATCAAGAGGTGACGCCTCTTCCCGGTCCATATATTTACTTTTTGCCTTTAATAATAATACTTAATGTTCAGTTTTCAGTTAAAGTCTTTCAAGTAAATCTATGTTATGAGAAACATTCGAATACCCGAACTTTTATTTGCTCATAACTTTTTAAGAAACAATAAGTGACAATTAAAACTTTTGAAAGTTACTTACAATTTGTCAGTTGCTCACTGTCAGGGACTTTGACAACATTTGTCAGACAAAAGACATATATATATATATATATATATATATATATATATATATATACACACACACACATGTATATATAATCCTGTCTATGTAAAGATAAATATTTACCTAAATAATTATTATTTTATGTGTGTGTTGCATTATATTATCTTGATTAATTTTTTAAATCTTGGTTGTTTATTTTTTTATTTTAATTATTATTAATTCTCATGTAGAATATAAAAAGATAAATTTATAAACAAAAGTTATTGTTAATCAACATTGTTGCAGCACGCTTTATGACGAGCACATCGAATGGATTGATTATTCTATGCTGATTTTCATTTGAATTCGAACTGTATAATAAATCCAATATGTTTCATGAAACTGGAAACCATATGATATCCGATGCGATCTGACTATCAATTACATGGCGATTAATTTATAAAAATTTAATTTTTGTATATTAGTTATAATACATTTATATTTAAGGTCAATAGTAATAAATTCGAAATCTTTTGCAGAGTTATAAAAATTTAATCTGTGTCAATAATCTTGTCTTTTAATTTATAAATTAATAACTAGTTATATAGTCAATTTTTGATAAAAATAAATATAATATATTTAAATTATACGTACATTTTATTATTAATTTTATTTTTCTATATAAGATGCTATTATTACAAGTTAAAAAAAAAAGATATTTATTAATATAATTAAATAAACTCTTTTGTAAATGAATAATAATTTCTTGAACAAACAATAAGATTTGTTCATAAAAACATTTAAATGTGTGCACCAATTTTATAATTATTTGAATGTTATTGAGTTACTCAGAAATTTACCAATGTTGTTACAATTTTTATAATATCCGCAATATAATGAATAATCAAATATATATGGCGATTAAGAAAATATTTCGAAGACAATAATGATATACCTAGTTTCTACCAAACGATTATTTGCCTGATTTGTATCGAGTGGCGACATGATAACAATGATGATTAAATGAAAGGGAAAAACTGCTTGAGTGCATTGTGACGACAATTTGAATTACCCAGAACCTTCTTGCGATAAATATGTACGCAAAGAAAAAAAGCTTCGATATATTTGTTCAATTGCAAAGTATTTTTCTTAATCCTTTCGCTATTCTAGACAAGTATATAGATTTAGAAGCGAGAAACAACTTCATAAAACATTTATTTTCTTATTTTGTAATATTGTTATTTTGCACTACTTTACATAGACATAAAAAATCTTTGAGATATGTCATAATTATAATATTATAATTTTTATTTTGTTCAATAACTTTAAAAAGATTCAGCATAACGAAAGGATTTAAAATTCATCATTTGTCTTTATAGCAAAAATTATGTTTATTTAATATAAACGACTAAGATCTTGTTTTCTGGGTAACATACCGTGGTTTTTGCAGGATATGAAGTGCGTGCCATATGCATTGGCTATATGGGGTAGATGGGAGCTACACGAAGTAGATGGAAACACATCGTATCACGATAATCAATGTGCCGAACGAGCGAAGATGAAACGCGATTGTTTGCTTGATAAGCGCCTAATTAACTGTGAACTTGCATCGACGATGATTTTCGGAGAATCGATCATTGACGCGTTATGATATAATTTTCCGATTTCCTGTTCAACCTCGCTCCTTCGATTACCTAATATAAGAGAATGTCAACAAAAGGACTCTAATATACTTCTGTGCATGAGCAAAAATATATACAAGTGCTCCATTCTGCAATCGTTTCTATGAATAAATATTTTATGATAAAATGACAAATTTAACTATGAAAATATTGCACACACGATTGCACGATGAAGTAACTTTTTTTTTTGGAAAAAAAAAGCGAAAAGGCAGATAAATATATCCTCTACATGGCGAGAATGCAAGACGAATCGAGGATAGAGGGAAGTTGCATGACTCGGATGTAAAGGGATGAATTCGTATATAGATACACGGGGAAACGTCAAGTTTCATAGGAGATATAAAAGTACTATCTGTCGTAGACCGTATAGAGCGCTGAAGAGGGCCGGAGGTACTTACCCTGTGCATCATACTTACTGGAAAAATTTCGCGTTGCCAGCATAGTCGTCAATATAGCGCCCTGCAAGTGAAAAAGAAAGATGATTATTATCAGCCGCTCCAACAAACATGAACATAATAAGTCCGTGATAACGAAACAAACTTGTTTTCTCTTGCCAACAAATATCAAATATTTCAGAAATATATGATATATATTAATAATATAAGTAAAATAAGAAATATAAAATAAGAGAAACTTTTTTGTCACTGAATTTCTCCTAATATGACATTGTTTCTCAATCACTTAAATCTGATAATCTGAAGTTAATATAATATACAATATATGTGTTATTTTTAATGATTTTTTTATATTGCTACTGTATAGAACATTTAGAATTTGTTAAATTCGGCATTGATTATATATTGTACATGCCTATTCAACGTATTATATTTTGTATATATGATTACATATAAATAGATTGATTCCACAATCCAAAAATTTCAGAAAAATATATATAACCATTCCTTATAATTTTATAAATGTTTTATATGACTTTGATCTTACAATTTCTCTATTATGTCAATCTTGACAAATTAAAGATGAAAGTTGTAAAAAAAAGTTATTTTAACGTATGATATATAATGTGTGACGCTCTAGAAAAATGTTATTCTATTGAAAATTAATCACAATTAATTACAATTATATTCTCAGAATTTTCAACTCTCGAAACGAGTCAATTCAAATTAAGCGTGTACATAGTTATGGTGAAAGTTTGAAGAATCCAAAATATCACGTTACAATACGACAGCCTTTAATTTAATTAATTATAGGAAATAATTCTTGAGCAAGCAATAATTACAACTCGCGAAAAATATGTCCTAATTTTGTTTTGATTAATGATTTATTTTACGATAGTCTCTGTTCGCACGATTTAGGAAAAAAAATTCGCTTTTCCATGTATGATTTAAAATTGCCACGGATTGATTATTAATTACGGATTTCATACATTTCACAATCGTTTGACCTTTTTACGTTACTGGATTGCTATTTTTCTCTCCTGAATCAGAAACGTTCGAATTAATCGTGCTAGAGATGCCATACAAATGAGCAGCTACAATATGCGTGGAAAATTACTCGTATTTTAACGAATATTAGTTAATTAACTTTTCCTCATAATTTAAATAAGTTTTTAATAAATGGCAAATATATATGGTATATTAATAATCAATGTGACAAAAGATAAAACAGCTAACTTTCATCTTATCAAAGTGTTATTATAATAGATGTTCTGTTTTTTCTATAATACTAATAATGTAAAAACATTGACTATGTTTTTATAAAATCATTTATATATCTTGCATCTTGCTCTTTTTTTGTTGTTCGATTTATATTGTATTAATTTATATTTGTATTTGTTGCTTTTTTGAGAGTTCTTGGTAATGCTTATTGAAAGTCATCCGACTTATTCAAATCGGATGTTGCAGTTTTCAATTAGTACGAGGTGTCTCTCAATTTCATTGATCTAAATAATTCTATGTTATCTTACCAAAGTTTATAACAACAGCATTAACCATAAAACAATATAAGCAATTTTCGTAAGAACATCATCGTCGAAGATTGTCATTATCAATACTCATTATTATTTCCTTTTACCTTTTTCCTTCGTCAAAATCAACGTGAAAAATATTGCATTAATTGTTAGCCGTTATCTGATGCTGATTGGAATTTAATTACCTTTAATTACTTTGCATGCGAGTGAACGAAGGATGTCGCTAAACTTTCTCACTTCTACTCGGCATTTGCACTTTTATGAGCCAAGCTTTAATCAGTATTCAGCTTCGACGTCGCTGCCATTTTTACATATTTGGCCAATTACGTTTTTATTGCGCACCTTCTGCCGCTATAGAAGTAATAAACGGTAATAAACAAGGGTGGAGAGAGGAAGGCACACGCAAAAGCCCAGACACACCGTAACAGTCATCCGTGATACAGATACTGACGTATCTGTAAGGCATTTTCATATTTTCCAATCCAACAAATAATCGCTAGAAGACAATATTTATCAACTAGAAAAATATGTGACATGTGAGTGGTTATATCGAGAATCAAACTCTTTCGCTTTCCGGGCAATTATTCTTACCACTGAGCTATTCAGACTACACATCTTATGCCACTTATAAGATAATATACGACTTCAAAACGAATGACGATTCAGCTTTATTTGATCCGTCGCCTTATAGATGCAGCACCAACTGCCACGAAGAAATCCACGCTAAGAATAGTTATGATGTAACTTAAAAGAGATGACGATTTCTTTGTCGCCAGTTGATAGCTGGACTATGAATGCTGGGCAAACAATTGCATGAAACTCTTAGAGGAGATGTGTATGATCCGGACTCTTGATGAATTGCAAGTGGTCATCCTACAAGAACTCTCTAATATATAGTAAAATCCTCCATCGTTTTTCGCGTAGATATTAATATTTCTTGGAATGGGCATATAACGCAGTCACGACCTCCAACGCTAATTTCATTAAGTTAACACAGGATGTGATAACAAGGCCCGCAAAAGAAAAAGTGTGTATCAGAATTCATCAATTCCTTAATAATGGTTGGTATTTTATAACAGAAAAAAAAAAGATAAAATATTCTAATATTAATTTTTTCAATTTAAGCGCAACGTGAGTTATGATACTAAATATAGAATGTTTCAATTGCTATTGCAAATACATAATTCATGAATTTTCCGTACATGTTGTTATTGCATAACATTGAAATGGAATAAAATTATTATTAAACATGCACGTAATGCACGTTAGCTTTTCGAATTTACTATAAAATTATTATGATTATTAAAGTATTACAAAAACTGCATTATAATATTGATAAAAATAAATTACTGTTATTGTTTCTGCATCAAAATTAAATAAATAAGATATTTTTATTATCTAAAAAAATTCTTAAAGCATTATTATTATTATTGTGTAACTTTGTCACTAATTGATAGTAATAAAACAATTTTTCGTTAATCAATAAAAAAAAATAGGTACATTTATTATTAAATTATATTTTATCAACATGTTCATTATTCTGTATTCAATATGTTCATAAATAAATTAAGCTTTAATAGAAACAAGTCAAATTAATTTCAGGATTTGCAGATAATTTCTCGGAGCTTGCTGCCTCTCTGTTCACTCATTTAATTCATTTTATCAAAGGGTCGCATTATAATTAGTATACAATTTTTGAACAGGCCTCGCACAAAAATACAATATTTAATTTGCCGGTCTCGTACAAAAATATGATATCGCGGTAGCCAAATAAATGTTAATTATTCAAACGCCCAATTATAATTGCGTCGCGTTGATATAAGCGATCCCGTATCTGATTGATTTCGCATATACGCTTTCGCCGAATATTATTACGATAATTTTTGATAAAGCTCAAATTATCTATTTAACACTTAATTACATCATTGATTTTATTAGTTAATAAATAAATTTTTGTTAATAAATTATTTTTTTTTAAATAAATAATTAGCAATAGCTAAAATCTTTTCAAGATTACTCAGAATCATCATCTTGATAACGTATGTTGAAATTAGGTATATTTTCTGTTTACTTTCTTATATATTCTCAGCATAGTTTAAAAATTATTGGACTTTAATATAAAATATTTCAAAAACAATAAGAAATTGTGCTGGCTGATTCCAAGCGGAAATTACTGAAGAATGAACCCGCTCTAATATATGTCAAGGCCAAGATGATCCATGCTGCGTAAGTTTTTGTAAAGAATTAACTCCGAAAATTTATAAAAATTGAAAGAATTAATATATATTGATAATTTCTTAGCAAATATTTAAGATAGCATTTTTCAGAAAGATAATAGAGTTCACGTTTGTGAAATTAAAAATTAAGAAAACACGGATTATTAACACAAGCCGACAAAAAAAAGAATTTGGTCAAGTAACTCTGATCAGAGTAGATGTTTCTTATAGATTTCTGGCCACAAAAAACAATGCCGCTGTTCAAATTACTCCATCACGTCAGATTTTATAATTATTTTAAATTTTAAAATGAAAAATCACTGATTTCTCATCAAAAATCTATAAATAACACCTACTCTGATTAGAGTTACTTGACAAAAATTTTTTTTGTCGGCCTGTGTAATTATTGTAATAAAAAATTCAACCAATAATATTGAAAATAATACAGATTGCATTATTAAATTACATCCTCCCGATATAAAAACAAAATCAAAGCACCATCTAAATTCTAAACAAACAGAAACAAATGGAAAATTTTACGCTCTTTTATAGTCAATTAAATTTAAACTCTTTGAGAGGGATAGGATTTATCCTCGCACATGTCTCAAACTCTCGACGCATTTCGATAACGGCAAGTGAATGTGTCACATATGTAGCACCAATAAAAAATGGTACTCTCTCGCTCTCGTACATTGCATGTGCAAGTGTACTGTGATTGCAACAACAAGTGGAATCGTACTACTTCGATGCGTACTATTGTTTAATTGCCAGTGACTCTTGTCGAACACAGGGCTGTAGGTAAAACAACGCCCATGGGATAGAGAAACATTATCGGTTCCTAACAGAACCGCTGTCACTGACCAAAGCTGCAAGAGTTTATCTGTTAGAAAACCGGATTATAACGACCGTTTTAAAACAACTTTTGTTGGTAATTTTAACAAGAGCTCCGTATATATCATATATTATATATTATATTTTTTCTAAATTTTTCAGAAATTCCGCGCAAAATTTTCTAAATCATAGATAGTAAAGGCTCAATTAAAACAATTGTTGAGTGTTTTACATTAACATAATCGTACTTTTTGACTTATAAACCATTGAGAATGGTATGCTTTCTCTCATATATAACAATTAAAAGAATTATTAAAATAAAACCTACACATATTTTTTTATTTAAAATTTTTTTTCTATCTAAACAACATGTTCACCAAAAATTTGGTAAATTTTTTTTTAAATATTATACATACTGATATGTATTTGGGAATTGATTGCTCTTATTCAATAATGACTTTCAAGAAAGAATCGATAAGTTAAATTTAATACCGCTGGTTATCACGCTTTGTATTGTTCTAATTTTATAGATGTTCGTAACACGCAGATTGAATCGCTCGAACGATATCTAGACCGCAAAGCAGATCGAAAGTACGTGATAGGCGAGCATAATGGATTTTGCATCTGCAAACAGTCGAGGATAATATACCAGATTTTGCGATCAGTTAGAATACTTTAAAAAAAAAGTCAACAAAGGCGTCTCTCAAGACAGTACACACGCACCAGTTGTGAAAAATGTATATTACTGTAAAAAACTATTACAAAATAGTGTTATTTTAATCTGTATAAAACAGTGTTATTTTAGTTTTGAAAGAATTGTTATATTAAAAACGAATTATTGTGCAAAATAGTTGTTTTAATTTCCTACAAAGAAATAATATTATAAAAAAATTGCGCCCCCCCAACTAAGAATACACTAAAAATAAAAACACACTAATTCATTAATTTTTTTAAATAGAAACATTTTAACCAAAAGAATGTAGTACAAAATAGTTGCTTTAATTTCTTACAAAAATAACAATATTGAAATTTAAAAATTTATCCAAAAAATAAACATTAAAACAATACAAAATAAAAATTTTTATTTACAAAATTTAGCACTGTCAATTCCATTATTCAGCTTAGCAACGCCAAGATTAATAACGGAGCGCACTTCAAATCTCAAATCTCAGCTAGCACAATCTTCTGTCACACAAGAGCATGAATCATACAAAATTATCACTACATTTCTATTGCATATGTTTTGTGCGTGTATATACGTGTACGTCTAGCACGACGACGGTGTCGATAACGGCAAGTGAATGTGTCACATATGTAGCACCAATAAAAAATGGTACTCTCTCGCTCTCGTACATTGCATGTGCAAGTGTACTGTGATTGCAACAACAAGTGGAATCGTACTACTTCGATGCGTACTATTGTTTAATTGCCAGTGACTCTTGTCGAACACAGGGCTGTAGGTAAAACAACGCCCATGGGATAGAGAAACATTATCGGTTCCTAACAGAACCGCTGTCACTGACCAAAGCTGCAAGAGTTTATCTGTTAGAAAACCGGATTATAACGACCGTTTTAAAACAACTTTTGTTGGTAATTTTAACAAGAGCTCCGTATATATCATATATTATATATTATATTTTTTCTAAATTTTTCAGAAATTCCGCGCAAAATTTTCTAAATCATAGATAGTAAAGGCTCAATTAAAACAATTGTTGAGTGTTTTACATTAACATAATCGTACTTTTTGACTTATAAACCATTGAGAATGGTATGCTTTCTCTCATATATAACAATTAAAAGAATTATTAAAATAAAACCTACACATATTTTTTTATTTAAAATTTTTTTTCTATCTAAACAACATGTTCACCAAAAATTTGGTAAATTTTTTTTTAAATATTATACATACTGATATGTATTTGGGAATTGATTGCTCTTATTCAATAATGACTTTCAAGAAAGAATCGATAAGTTAAATTTAATACCGCTGGTTATCACGCTTTGTATTGTTCTAATTTTATAGATGTTCGTAACACGCAGATTGAATCGCTCGAACGATATCTAGACCGCAAAGCAGATCGAAAGTACGTGATAGGCGAGCATAATGGATTTTGCATCTGTAAACAGTCGAGGATAATATACCAGATTTTGCGATCAGTTAGAATACTTTAAAAAAAAAGTCAACAAAGGCGTCTCTCAAGACAGTACACACGCACCAGTTGTGAAAAATGTATATTACTGTAAAAAACTATTACAAAATAGTGTTATTTTAATCTGTATAAAACAGTGTTATTTTAGTTTTGAAAGAATTGTTATATTAAAAACGAATTATTGTGCAAAATAGTTGTTTTAATTTCCTACAAAGAAATAATATTATAAAAAAATTGCGCCCCCCCAACTAAGAATACACTAAAAATAAAAACACACTAATTCATTAATTTTTTTAAATAGAAACATTTTAACCAAAAGAATGTAGTACAAAATAGTTGCTTTAATTTCTTACAAAAATAACAATATTGAAATTTAAAAATTTATCCAAAAAATAAACATTAAAACAATACAAAATAAAAATTTTTATTTACAAAATTTAGCACTGTCAATTCCATTATTCAGCTTAGCAACGCCAAGATTAATAACGGAGCGCACTTCAAATCTCAAATCTCAGCTAGCACAATCTTCTGTCAAGAGCATGAATCATACAAAATTATCACTACATTTCTATTGCATGTGTTTTGTGCGTGTATATACGTGTACGTCTAGCACGACGACGGTGGTGACGTTTCTTAAAGGAAAATTTTCACATTGAGACTTTAGCTATCGATTAGGCTTATTAAGAATTGTATGTACATATTATCTTAAGGTAGGTACTCTCAACTAGTCGATTCGCGTATAGATACACCGAGTGTCTCTCTGTTGCTGCGTGTGAATTTAACATGAGACACTACCGTGTCTTTGATGAGAATTTGCGCAGTTACAGTCATACATTTCCATATAACCGTATGCTTTAAAATTAGCAGTTGATAATCGCGGATCATACAAACTTTGATCTCTTGACAATTCTCGTTAAAGCAATGCAATCATACATTTTCAAAATGAGTCTCTCATAAATGTCAAATTTCATTTATCTGGTAATTAAAATGATTATTCTGATATAAGAATGTTTGACTTAAATGTATTCTTTATCGATACTAATTAAGACAAATAATATATAAATCGGTAAAATTTTTAGGAATAAAAAAGATAAATAACCTATTTACTTGAATAATATATCATTTAAAACATAAAAATTTTAAATCTCGTAATTCATGATGTCACGATTTTCATTTTGAATTTTATTTTGCAATGTTTAAACGGAAAAATAATTATTAAATATATATAAATATATATATTTCTCTCGAAAACAAGAAAAGGAATTGTTATTTATTGTTATTGATGTTATTTAATTATTTAAATAACAAACCGCAAATTCATGACAAGGAATCGCAAAATTGTATAATCAAAGAATGTAATTTAAGATAAAGATACGCAAATGCATAAAAAATATATATAATGAAATAAAACTTTTCAAGAAAGAGAGAGAAAAAACTCACCTTTAACTTGCGCCTTGCATTGAATTTCTTCAAGCAGTCCACGGTCTCTTGTCTGTGCACCACAGATGCAACACGCTCACGTTGCTAAAACACAAAATAAATGGAAAACATATTAAGCATCGTCCTTAAAAAAGCAATTGGATTAAATCGCCTGAGATTAGATCTTATACTTTAAAGAATTTCATTGAGAATGCAATTTTATTCATGCGAAGAAGAGATCAACTATGTGTGAAAAAAGACAACAAAATATATATGTATCAATTCGTACAAAAGTCAAATATATAAACAAATAAGCAACTTTTATATTTAAAATTCGCTTTCTAAAATTTTGCAGTATTATTCGTAGAAATATATAAAAATTGAGATTGAAGAAAACTTTCTGTTTTTACTTATAATACAATATAACTATGTTTCGTTATTTTATTTATCAATTAATATTTATTTTTATTTTATTCGATTTGAATAATTTATTTCTCCAACACATTTTTGCGTATTTAAAATATTATATACATATATTGTGTATAAATTATATATAATTCTTTTTAATATGTAAAAATGTGTGTGTTGGAAAAAGGTTATTGTTTATAAAATATTCAATCGTCCCGGATCATTTTTACCTGCATATATGTATGTGTGTGTATATATATATATATATAAAATTGTAAACTGTAACTTGTATAATATTCCATTATCTAAATATTATGGAAATATTTCTGCGATATTTGTAGTAAAATTTCTGTGTAAAAATTAAATAAAAACTAATCTCACACATACATATAGCGGAGAGAATAATGTTATTTTCTAGATTGTTTATTCGTATAATATAAATCTATGCTATGTAGATTAAGATAGACTTACGCAAATCCATGGATGCTTCAATGCCTCGCTGGCAGTAATCCTTTTTCCTGGATTCACTGTCAGCATCTGATTGATAAGATTCTTGGCTTCTGGCGTGACGGTGTCCCATTCTGGACTCGGATACTGCACAAAATAAGCGTAAACACAACATGATAAAAAATTTACATAATTATGCAAGCAATTACAGGAAAATTGTTTTATCAATAAATTTAGACATTGGACTTCTTTCACACAACATATCCTTTCCTTTTCTTTTAACATGGTACTTTTTATCAAGCTTTTAGATAAGACGTTTTAGAAATTAAAAAAAAAAAGATGAGGATTATATGATACGTACATCGTACGATCCGGCCTTGATCTGCCCGTAAAGTCGATGTTGATCCTCGTCCCAAAACGGCGGATAGCCAACAAGAAGAATATACAGGATAACACCGCACGCCCATATATCAACTGCTTTCCCATATGGTTCCTTCTTTAGCACTTCCGGACTGAGGTAACCAGGTGTTCCAGCAAAACCTTTTTACCAATCATTCAAATCAATCATTTACTTTTCGAAAACACACAATGCGTACGAAGGATTGAAAGGATCAGGGCGTTACGTGCGCGAGATCACGTTTTGGGTATTACTATTTCTTGTCTAAATTAATTCCTTCTTTAAAAGACAAACAACTGTTCAAAAATTTTTATTGCGTTTAAAATATTTGAAAATAATTATAATTAGTTAAAATTATAATCAATTAAAAAATTTGGAATTTTACAATAAACTTGATTTATTAATAAAATTAAGTATATTGTAAAGTTGTTCAAATCGATATTGTTATAATTTTAATACGAGATAATTTAGGTAAAATTCATTAACATGGGTTATTGTATTTTTTATTTATTTAGTTTGATCAAAATATGTATATTTCAAGATTATAACTGAGTCTACGAAAAAGCGGCATTCAAAAAAACATTATATTGTCGCTTACATCTGATTTATTGATATATGACAAAAGTCAATAGATATTATTTTCGTAATTTACGAAATCTTTTTCCCATAATTTTTGTAAGACGACATATCGAAAAATGCACAAACGCGATGATGATGGCGGAAGAGGGGGGGGGGGAGGATAAAAGGAGAATAAATATTTCTCAATTAATATTCAAAAAACTAAATCGTGTAGTCATCAGTATTATTAAAACATTTTCTACTTTAACCGTTTTTATGACATTCTATCATACGTATAATTAATTGATAGCACGCACTGTCACGTAATCATTATGATTGCAATCAGAACGCGGTCGAGTTGGTCGTTGGTGCAATCGAAGTACCGGCTGCTTAATTAAACGTCTATGATTGTCTTTGGAAGAATATTACGCCAGCAATAACGTTGGATTTCTGGGCTATTTTACATTTATTAGCCACACCGTTTCCACAAGTATATTAAATTGCGCTTCAAAAAAAATTCGGAATTTTACAGTAACATATGTATGTATATAAAATAATAAATTTTTTTTACGTGTTTCAAATAAAAAAATGATATTTTAATATACAAATAGCTTGGCTATAAAAACTTAATTAATTAATGCAAAGAATTTGAAATATTCGATGATTTTGCATCCTAGCAAATCTCTAACACGAAACACTAACAATCTAAAAGCTGATATAGGGGTTGTTCAATTATTTTCAAGTTGTTACAATCTCAAATAAATAGCCAGTCAACAAAGCGTAATTATCCGCCACGATAACTAAACTTTGCGGAAAGAGACAATCCGAATATTTGTGTCACTAATTAAGGTTCAAATGTCACCGTGTATCAAAGTATCATAACGCACGTATCATTCCTGTTCACAAGAATTGCCCGCAGTAGTATTGTGTCACCATCGACAATAAAAGCTGAAGTCTCGACGGATTAATTTGCTGGCAAAATTGGGTCCCACTTACCATACCATGCTTGTGCTTCACCCTGTACCTCAATCGCCAGACCAAAGTCCGCTAATTTCACAGCCGCCCCTTTTGCTTTGCTCGCGAGAAGTAAATTTTCGGGCTGCAATAAAAAATGATAGATTTGTTGCCATCGTCGAATGTATCTTTCCTCTCTTCTTGTCCTCTTTTAATCTATAAGTTTCTCGTGCGCGAGACATCCCATAGAAATCATAAAAAATAAATAAAACATCAGACGAAAGTGCTATGTGGAAAAATAGATTACGCGGACACGCTTGCTCGATTTATTTCAACGTCGGCTCTGCAAGCGCGAAGTTCGCGCTCAGCAAAAATTCTCCCTTTTACTCTACATACTTTTAGATCTCGGTGCACGACTCCGTTATGATGGCAGTGGTGAACGCTTTCCAAGATTTGTTGAATACAGTGCGAGGCGTCGGCCTCGCTGTAGAATTCCCGGGCGACGATGTCCTCGAATAGTTCCCCGCCGGTGACTCTGTAAGTGTTTTACGTTTCAATTTTATTTCGCAAACGTGTTGCGAAATCACATGGAAATCTGCGGAGTGACAAAACTTAGGAGATAAAACTTGACTTCGGAGATAAAAATAAAATAAAAATTTTTGAAAAATAGTAACACATAAGTTTGTTTTTAGAAAATCGCTTATATTCGAGCCTCTCATATAAAAAGAATCAAGATTTTTCGTAACATAATATATGTATATAAACAAAAATACTAATATAATATCTGACTATATGATATAAAGATAATTATTATATCAAAATACGATAGAAACATTGCGCAACCGAATAAATTGTCTCTCTCTCTCTCATTTAAATAATCATTTATAATAATAAATATGATTTATAGAAGTATAATATACATAAAACAATAAAGATTATGGGATTAAAAAAACAAGATAAAAAAAGTACATTGTTATTCAGGATTAAAAGCGATTAATTGCTTGAGCACTGGAAATTCAATGGGTAGAGTAGATAATGTTATGTGATGCCAATGACAAAAAAATTGAACAAAAGACGAATGGACGTAATTAAAATCTTCATGACCCGTGAATTAATCGGTGGCATTAGTAAATTAACAGTGTCATGCCATGTACATAGCAAAAAAAAAGAAACAACCAAAATAGCAAGCGCACATCATTTTGACATGCATTTGCTATCTGGGAAGATTTATGCACGTCACAAATCACAACGTTACGAATATCTGTAACTGAGCAGGTGCGTTAATCTCCTATAAAAATTAAATCAGACGCAATACTTTTCCGTCCCGACAATATTAAAAGATCGCATAGATCGCTATCTGCAATTAGAACCCACAATTTGCCTTGTTATTATTTGCCGTTAAATGCCTGTTAATGGAGTCGAATTGTGCGTTATCATTACGATCATTCTAGATTTGAGTCATTATTTTTCGAATTCTATAAAATGCACAGTAATAGTCTCTCTCTTCGTGTCTCCTTTTCTTTTTCCGTCGAAAGAGAATATAAGAAACATACATAAGAAGTAGATCTAATAATAATAATAACAATTCTAGTATACTTACAGATCAAAGACAAGATAATGGAAATTCTCTTCTTGTATACTATCGTGCAATCTCACTGTAACAGAAAAGATGATAACATAAAGTTATTTGTAATAGCCTCGTATTGTAAATGGTTCTTATATTCAAACGTATCTTATAAAGAACAATATGACTAATTACATATCTCACTATTAATAATAACTAATCCATTCTTTAGTTGTATCTACTTTATACATATCTGTGTTTATTATAGATTCTCTTTTTTCTTCAATAAAATCAAATAATATTCAATGTAAATTTCGTACAGACATTATTAACTGGCATAAGATTTATTTAACAAATCGAATTAAAGAAAGTTTATATTTATATTATTTATAAACATTTTTAAATTAAAAGAAATTAAATTAATATTTTACAGTTTATATTTATAATATTAATAATATTTATAAATTTTTAAAGAAAGTTTATATTTTTTAGATATTTATATAATAATTTTGATCTTTATTCATTTTAATGTATACAATTTAGGTAATTTTCACTTTGAGCTTAGATTTCACTTGATTTATTTCTTAAAATTTATAGATTTAATAGTGTCGTAGTATAGCATTGAATGAAAGAAAATAATGGAAAAGATACATTATTTACAGAACGTAACATATTATTATTTAACTGTTAAAAATTGCCACCTTAGTTTATTAACTAACTAACAAAAATATCAGTTGTTTCTCAAGCTAACTGTTTCAATTACTGTTTTATTTATTGTTTTCTTAGTGGAAAATCCCAAGCAAAGACACCAGAAATTGCGGACGGTCTCTAAGCATATACGCAGAATAATGGGAATAGTCACGTGAAAAAGCAATTGATTTTGCAAAGCAAACTGATTTTAATTTATCTAACATAAACACTACTATTAATAACGTAGGAAATGGCAATATTAACATTAAAGTTACCATTAATAACAGTAGCACTATCAATACAGAATACAATTTTTTCTCTGCTCCCCCCCTGATATTCTCCAATTTCCTTTCTTGAACACCCCTCCTCTAAGGATTTCCCATCCTAAAGCTTCACCCCTGAGCGATTTCTTTCTCCTTCGAGGTCGCCTTCTAATATTATCCTTCCTTTCAACATCTTAAATTGCACAACCTTGAAGAGAGATCGCAAGATTTTAAAAAAGGATCACACGATTTCGAAAGAGAATCACACGATTTCGAGAATGATCGGTTCCTTAAGCGCCTTTTAGCGCGATTCCCACAATTCCCATATCTTAGGGCATATTTTGTATAGGACCCGACCCTGTAGATCACAAGAAGGATCTTAATAAAAAGTCCCTTTAATATGCCGATCGTCGTTCTGATCTAAACTCTGGAGAAAATTCTCCCCTTCCACGGTCCTTTTTGAGGAAATCCCGTAATTCCTCTTTACATTTTTACCTTTTATAACACATTTTGAGTTGATTTATTTAATTATTCAATTAACGATTGTAATAACTAATCAGAATTAAGAATTCTAACGTAAAATCTCCTCGTGTTGTTCTGACTGATAAACCCCCAACTTATACACATAAGACCCACAATAACATATATATACACACTCACATTCATAATATATTACTTTTAATAATAGCGAAACAATTTTAATAATAATTAAATGTATGTATAATTTATCGTATTATTTCTCTTTTTATTAACTTAAATGAATAAACCAAATTTTTATAATTAAAATCTCTTAATATTTCATTAATCCGTTCTCTTTCCTACGTCCCGAGACAGAAGATCCTATTCTACGTAATAAGAATTTAGTTACTTTACCTAAAAGGACCGTCGAGCTAATAGTTTACTAACAGAGAGGAAGAACGATCCCTTTGGTCGGTGACCTGTTTGGGCACACACGCACGCATACATACATACATATACAGGATGACCCATTATAATACATAAATGACTTTTCTGAAAGCATGACAAACAAAAGAAGTAGCTAATATATTACTAAAACTCTACTACACGTATGTATGTATGTGTATATATTATACATACACACATACATACGTATATTTAATTTTTATACACGATTTTTGTAATTTATCATTAAACATAAGCGATGATTTGCAGAGGATATATTTCCGAAGCAGTATCTATTAGCGAATGCCTGCTACATACATGCTACATAATCGTGTCATGTGAAAATCATTCATTTCACCAAAATGTGCCGTAAAATTAGCATGTAAATGCGATAGGGTGAGACAGCTTCTTACCATCTTTAATATATTGCGATTGAAACGATCGCAATTTGCATAAAAAGTTGACAAAAATAAAATTGACTTACCAATATTTGGATGTTGCAGTTTTCTACATATTCGCGCCTCACGCTCAAGTTTTTGAAAATCTGCACAATAAAGAAACATTTGATTAAATATATAAAATGGTATATTAATAATTTAAAGGCAATCAAACACATACCTATACGGTATAGAAAGATTGCAGACATATTGCAGAATAATTTTACTAAATTAAAGGCTTATAAAAAGCTATATACGGTTATCAATGCATTTAATTTAATAAAAATTAATCAAAAAATTACATATATATATATGTTGTAATATATATATACGGTGTAATATATATATGCTTCGCATTTGAACATTCTTCAGTGTATATGTGTATGTGTAAATGATAGGATTAGAAAATTAAAAACTAGATCAAGAAACTAAAAATCTGGATAAGTCATGAGCAGTCGTAGATGGTTAGTTGCAGATAATAAATTAAAGATAGTTCAACTGAATAAAATCTTCCTGAATCAATCGATACATACACAGAAAGAGCGAATTTAAATCTTGCTAAATTTGTCGGATAGTAAAGTAAGACGAATGTAATCGTGTCTTGCAAATTAAAACCGGCTTTTTGTTTCTTTATGTTAAGCATTTCTGACAATAAGTCTTTTAGAGTAAAAAGGTTCCTTGTCAAGAATATGAACATCTTCTCGAATGTCGCGATTCGCGTTTATTCTATAGTCACTAACTATAGAATTTTGAGTAGGAAAAAGAGGAGCAAAATAAGATAATGACCTTAAAAAATTTATCGATTTTTTTTCTAATTTGTATAATGATGTAAAAATAATAATCTCTATTTTTTCAGATTTATTAAAGTTTTGTTATCATCTATAAAAATTGAAAAATTGATAAATAAATTCGAATTTTTTAGAATTTAGGTTTTTTTAAAGACGTCTAAGTTTTGTCATCTGCCCTATTCACTCCTTCTATGTGGGTGAGATAACTTCTAGTAGTGGATAAAATGATAAAAAACTAAGTTACATTGAAAATGGCATTTTGTATAGATAAAAAAATTTATAATAAACTTATTTATAACAAATTTTTTATAATATTTTGATATTATAATATTCGAACGCACAAATAAAATAAAAATAAAAATAGAACAAAAAATATTATTTATATAGTTTATAAAAAACAAAAATTGCTAAAATATTGAAACAAAAATAATTAATAATTATTAAGAACAATTAAAATCAGATTAAATCAAATCAAATATTACATGGAATCAAACATTACATCGAAAGATACTTATTATTAGCCTTATATAGCATGAGCCCTACATTTTCCCATCCATATAACAATTGCGGGGTGAACCTCGCTTTGCAGTTTAAAGTATATGCGTGGACATAGTGGGTTCCACCCTCCCTACGAGGGAGGCTCCACTTCCGGAAGATATAACCTAACTCAAACCTCAGAAATTCATGTAATCGCATATTAAAAGCTGTTAACGAACTGCGAGGAATAGGTAAAACACATTATTGACAAAATATCCATGACCGTGTAACTATCCCGGAAATGTAAACAAACACTTTTTCGTCTGCTCTACAACAAATACAATGTACACAAACTTCACTTTTCCTAATATTACTTTATAATATCTGAGAAAAAGCATTAAAACTGTGAAACTTCAAAATCGCATATCTTCGGAACCAGAAGAGAGCACCACAAAATTCAAAGCATGTATTACTTAAAAATGTACCCTCTACAACATTACAATATATGTAAAAATGAAAACGATCCGTGAGATGTAAGTTAATCCAATATTTGCCGAATATTGTAAAAGAAAATTCAAATATCTATCGGAAAAAGTTGATTTGCGGTATCAATCAAATTTTAAATATCCGTCTCGTAGAATAATATTAAGATCTAATAAATTTATATATAGATATTTGTTAGAACTCATTTTTTCATCGTAAATTGACCTCCAGAATAAAATTAAAAATATTCAAGACTAAAGAGAACACACAGAAGGAAAAGCCGCTAAGGCCATGTCGTCGACGTATCTGACGTAAAAGGGCAAAAAAGGTAGCTTTATAATTGCTTTAGATTGTAAGTCTTGCAGAATGATATTAACAATAATAAAAAAGAGAGATAAACCCATGAAAGTGCCGAAAGTTCGTTTATCAATTTTTTGGATAAAAATAAAGAAAGTTGAGTATAAAACTAATTTTAAAGCTTTTATAAATTCATCATATGAGATTTTAATATTTTTTTGATGAATTATTAATCTACTTTTTATACTTTTGATAGCTAAGTCTAATGGAACATTGATAAATAAAGAAACGACATTTTATAAAATTAATTTTATTCTCCAATGGAATGGAGAATTGGCATTTTCCAAACTCCAGTCTCCAATGGAAATAGTGGACAATTTTTCAGAGTTAGAAGCTATTGAAAAAGGTGGCTAGTGAAAAAAGAAAACTAATTATAGAGAAAATTATGATTTTATCAATAAGGGGGTTTATAAATTTTAATGAAGGGAGGCTCTCGAAAATATTCGTAAATTAGAATATAATTAACTGTAAGTGGAATTGGAAATAAAATCCCGTAAGTGGAATTGAAAATAAAAATGTGTATGAAAATGATTTCATTACAAGATTGCAATATTATAAATTTGTAGCGAAACATTGCTGCACCGTTACTGTAAGATTGCAGCAACATTAAGATGCTCATCTTTAGAAAGATGCAACAAAACAAAATATCAACATAACGATGTAATGTATTTATAATTTTATAATAATGCAATGTATACAGATTTCTTTCATTATAACGTTTACACATTTCCTAAATTTACTTACATATATATATATATATATATATATATATATATAGATGCAATTTTAATGACCAGCAGCATATGTAAAGTTATCAAAATGATCATATTTTTGTTTTTAAATTATTTCAGCGTGTGATAGATCTTTTAAATTACATATCTTTTTCTATGCAAGAATATAATTTCTAACTACTGCTTTTTTAAATATAAATTAATTAACATGATGTTACTAACTTTAACAATATAAATTAAATAACACAATGTTATAATATGTATATAAGAAAAAATACTATACACATAAATCACTTCAAGGGAAGTAAAAAGTAAATATTTGCTTTATATACTTATTAAATGGCCGACCAATTTTAAAAAATCATTACTTATGTTAGAAAATTATTTCCACATCAGAAAATTTTCATTCGTATAATCCTTTATTAAACACAATCTATTATCTTAACTAGAACTATCTTACATGTCTTTTTTTAGAATAATTTAACTGTTATTGTAACTTAGAATAATTTAATAATCCTATGACGCAAGTAATTGTGTGAAGCACTAATTAACGCAACGAGATACATAAATTGGCCGACAAATTTTGTCAAATTGCAGTGTTTCGAGATTGAGCGGAATAACGTTGAATATAGCAGTGATATAGAGCACAAGCTGCAATTTAATTATGTGCAGATTAATTGGAACACTTACGAAACGTTATCATTGTCGGAACTTTATTTTTCTGTCAATTTTTTCTTCCAGACTTCTCGCGGCAAAAGTAATTTCAATTATATTCTATATAATTGAATATTATATTATATTCTATATAAGAATTGAGCTTGCGTGCACAAACGCGTGCGCGTACACGCGCACATAACACACGCACACAAACTCTGTTCACAATTATTTCTTCCACTTACTCATCTCTTCTCGAACTTTTTCAAAAACTATTATAATGTATTAAAGTACATATCTCGAACCACTGCGTTTTAAGTAAAAATCAAGTTGAGTAACAAAAACTCTTACGTAATGCAATCTTGTGAATAATCCTGCGAGTTATATTTCACGCGTTTTATGAAGGCGTATGTCCGCAATTGCATTGATCGACAACATTCGTCAATTTTCATTCATGATAAAATATTAAAAATCATCCTGATTTAATAAGCGAGAACAAATCAATTTTCTTTCGCGTATAAATTATTTATGACTTGGTGTTCCCTTAGTAGCGGCAGTCCGTTAATCGATAAAATTGTGTCTGGGATAACAGTTTTTACAAATATCATTATTCACTTAATACTCGTAATTATAACGCGATCTATAAAAATATGTACCTATAAAAAAAATAAAAATGCAAGAGAAAAGTTGCACTATATATATTTTATATACACGCACGCGTACACGCACGCGTATATGTACTCGTGCTGTTCAAGCGGATCATCTCCAATAGATTACGCAGCAAACAGGTTTATTAGAAAAAAGTATTTTCTTATTTTTATCTCACTATAGAGCGTTCTACAGCACGTCCTCAAATATATGTGTATATATGCATCTTTATAAGAATTATGCATATAATGTATAAATTTTTTTATATCTGCGTTTTGCACGATGTTAATTTAATTAAAAAATTGTAAAATATGAGCAATTCATTACCGAATATGCGCAATATTATAATTATTATGGATATAAAAATTATGAATACAAAAATTGATTATTACTATAATTACTAATTATTACTGTAAATCTTATTCACTTTAAATAGCGTAAAAAAACTCGATTACTTAAGAAATACATAATAATTGAGTTATTACAACATTTGTATGATGTAATACCTTGAAAAGATCGCATTTCGGCAAAAATAACGTAATCAATTTCGCTTATCCGGCAAACACGTTTCATAAAAGTTCTATCGGAAAGAGAAATACCAGGACGCGTCCTTCGAATGCTCGCATAAGCGCCTTATCGTCGGAAGGTTGATCTTTTCCGTCGCAAAGTCGATCCTTGGGAAGCGTTCATCCGATGTTACACGCTTCTCATCCGATGAAGCACGAATGTCACGGAAGCGTCAGTAATAAAAATTGCCGTTCGTCGCGCTTGTTAATGCAAGATCCCGATATGGCCGTGCCGTTGCGGAGAAAGCGCGAAGCCATCCTTGATTAATCATGCATGATAAAACTATCGGAATAATAATATATTATTTTCTTCACGGTAATAAAGATATCTCATTTTATTTACGGTTTTCTTCATAGACATATGTTTGTTCGTTCCGATTCAAAATATGTTCAGGAAAATAATATTTTTTTAAAATAAATTCTTATATACGCCAAATTCTCTCATAAAAAATGAAATATTTTGAAAAAATTTAAAATATATATATAAACTTTATCGCAAATGGTATTTGTGAAAGTCAGTAATTTTAATAGATAATAATATTGCAAACGAGATCGTAGTTTGTTATCCGTTAATCATTATATTTTATATTAATTGTACATTTTTAATCAGCTGACATTCTTTCTGTATTTAATCGCTAGCGCATCAATTTGCATAGGCAAATCAAGCATCTATTGTTAGCTACGAGAATAAAGCATTGCATAATAAAAAATAAATAAAAAAATGCAAAAACGACCTTTTGTATCACGCAGAATTACACCTGAATAATTTGAAAACATGGAGAAAAACTGCATACGTATGCCATAACATGCGCCATGAAAAAAAGGAGCAAAAATCCCATTTCTCAATGAAAGTACAAAGATCAAGATTACATATATGTCACACGCGACTGGCGCAGTTTCAGAACCGAGAATAACGGGAAATCATAATAAAGTAAGCAATCACAAGAAAATCGAAGAATTTTCCCTACTCCTAATAATCGACTTGCGTGGTTCACTTATTTACACTTCTCCCCGTTCTATCTAGGACACGGGATTTATTTGTTGCGCGTACGCGCCATATTGCAGAGGCTGCGGCCTCCATTAGGTCGAAAGGTCACTGGAGCAAGGTCGTAATCAGAATTGAATCACACAAGTGAACGGTTCATAACCGAAAGGGCGAAAGAGAGTAAAAAAGAAAGAGAGAACAAGATAGACAGGAAGAGAAATGCAGGTGGAAAAAAAGTAAAATGAAATAGAGGAAAGATTCCTCTTTTATTCTTTTTCTATTTTGCCTTTTGCAACGGTTCGGAGGTCCGGAGTTCCATACAATACGCTATTTCAAGGTTTCACTGTATTTTCTATTTTTCTATGTGCTAAGAATTATCTATCAAAAGATTAATATTTTTTTTTTCAAAAATCTCGAAAAGATTCTCAACATTTTCTTTATTTCGTCTGGCGCAGCGTAGTCAAAGATAGATTTATCTCATCGTATTATACCCGCAGAAAATAGCTATAAATTGAATGAGAGAAAAAGAAAGTGAGGAACGGAAACAAATGTGCCAGCTTCGCGGCAGGAAATTATGCAATTCCGAGTAATTGCGAATTACGGGTCGCTCAGCAAAAGGCGAAGATGAGATGCACTCTTTTCTCGTTGATGTTGCACACACGCACGCGCGCACACACACGAGGTATAAACTGGGCTCAACCTCCGCCATTTGACATAAAACAATGCCTCTTAAGCTATAATTAATCTTTATCTAGTAACTTTGATTGGATAGCTAAATTATATTGCGCTAACTTTTAATTATTTTCCTAGATTATCTTTAAGCTTATTTTATAAACCTACTTTTCTCTAAATTCCTATGATCTTATTCTCTTTCTTTGCCCTTACAATTTTCTTCATTCAGTTAATTCCTTTTTCTTCTTCCCCAGAATAATTTATTCATTTTCATATTATCCTATTCATTCTCACATATTCTATCTACGATATAATTTGTTATTAAATGTTCTAAAGTTTTGACTTTATTCTGACATATTCTGCACATATTCTTTTTCTGTTCGCCAAAATTTATTGCAGAGTTTATTATACATCTGAAATTTATTGCAGAGTTTTGTTATACATCTGAATATCACAATAATTTTTCGAAAATCTTCCTGATCTTGTTTTCTTAAATATTCTGAGGTTCCTATCATATATAACTTTTGATATGTATATATATACACACACACATATATATATATATATAAAAATTAAAATAAAAGAATTGTTAAAATCCGATATAACTTATTGTCGAAACAATTTTTATTGAATAATAATATGACAAATTGAAACTGTGCGAATATTCGATCCGATTTAAGATTCAATTGACATTCTTGGCACTTGATTATTACTTACCTCTATTCGAGAGCTTTTTAGTGTTTATGATTTTTGCAGCAAACTCATGACCGGTGCTCTTTTGCACGCATCGTCGGACCACAGAGAAGGCACCTCTGAAACAATCATTAAGATGAACATTTATTATTGTGTTACAATATTGTTAATTATTATTTTAAAGCATGCTCAGCAGCATACGATTCAAATATTAAAATAAAATATATATAACGAATAAGTTATTTCTTTGCATTATTTATTTTTCTTGAATCAAAACTGCTACAACAAACTATAAAATATCTGAAAATAGAAAAAGTTGAAGAGCTTGGATGCAATTATTAACTGTATTAGTTCAATTACAAAATATTTAAGCTATATTTACCGAAGTATATTCGACGGAAAGACGTATTGATAATAAACATTAATTTTTTAAACTCTTTACGGAGAAAGCATGATAGAAACTTCTTTGAAACGTTCCTGAAAATATTTTTGTTAAAGTTTTAAATATTATAAAAATATAATAAATTTTGAGCAACTATCTTCATTATAGCTTGTTGAAATAAATTCAATAATTGTCAATTATAATAAATTATATTTATACTGAGAAGTATTTTATGTTTATAACAGCATCACTGCGTTAAAATTTCACTGATTGTGAGTGAAACTGGTAATCCAACTAACTTGACTCGGGAAAAATAAAAGGGAAAGACAATTGAAGAGTGGGATGTGATGATTTTCATAGAGACATGGATGAATAGGAAAGGGTGGCTAAAGATACAGGAAAAATTGCCGAAAAGATACAAGTAGGGAATGCAATATGCGATTAGAAAGAACAAGAAAGGTAGAGCAAAAGGAGGGATGGTAATGAGGAAATAAGGAGGTATAGCATTAAAAGTAAGAGAAATAGAAATAGTAAAAGAAGAATTAGTGACTAAAAGGATAAGAATAGGAAAGAAAGGTGAAGAATAGTAGAATTGTATGTGAGGGAGGATATAAAAAAAAAATTAGAAAAAATATAAAAATGACTGGATGGAGGTAATGAAGAGGGGGTAAAAGTAATAATAGGGAAGATTTTAATGTCAGAACAAAAAAATTAATTAGAAAAAACTCGGTTGACAAAGCAATGATTACATTTGTAATTTGGAACTATAAGTATAAGGTCTTTTCCTTAAAATGATCATCGTGTAGGATTTATATCCGTCTCTAGCTATTCAAGAATTAAATCTTTTCGATTTCTGTCTTCCTTCCACTTCTCAAGTAACACTCTGGTTATCTATATATGGAAAACCGCATGCACGGCGCCGAGGAAATCTTGGCCTGTTAAAATTTCATCAACGCCGTTATGCAGCGCCGTCGATCAAGGCTGCAAATCAATAACTACAGATTGCTTATTAAACGGACATTCGTTGAGAGATCTAAATTCTCTCCATCGCTGAGCGACGTTCGCAAAATCAGAATATCTTCTTTAAAAAAGTTGACAAAATACTCCCCTTTTCAAACAAATTGTTATGCAAAAAAATGTTGTTTTGAAAGAACGAAGATTTAAAAGTTTAATTTTTTGTTATCTGTCAAACAGAGTGTAATGTTTAGTGTGTCTAATAAAAAAACAAAAATGTAATCAAATTAATTTAACGAAGAATTAAGCAAAGAAAATCGGCTTGAACAATGTTAGTTTTAATCAAATAACAAAAGTCTCAATGCTATCATATGAAAAATAGCTTCACAAAAGATGTTCAGCGGTACCTTTATCATTAACATTGCCAAACGCCTGGTTACAAGCGGGTTATGTATAATTATGTATTTTTCATAAATCAAACTCTTAAACAGAAATGCCTGTCAGTATTATCTTTTGTTTTAAATATCAAGTTACAGTATTATTATCATGTTTATACTAAACACTTATATCGGCGTGACGTAAAAAAATCTACCCATTTGATGGTTCAGTGATGAATCATGAAATGGGTAAATCTACCCAAACAATCGGCAATGTGTTGCAACTGCTGATGTTCTATCCTTGTCGCGTTTTTGCCGCTATACCGTGACAGCAGGCTATGCTCGATTTCTACTGTGTTTTTGCCATCAATACTTGATATGTCAGGTTGTGCTGCATTCTTGCCACGTTTCTACTGTACATACGCATCAAATGCAGAACTGTCTGCTGCTGTTGTAGATAGGTCAACTTTTATTATCAAGAGTTATTATTAAAAGTAAACAATAAAAAAGCTCCGCTAATAAAACACAAAATAGGACGAAAAGACTTGAGGAGCAAATGCGGATGTACGTGCATATGTTTATCTATCGGTCGTCATTATACGACAAAATTCGAGAAAACATTTGGCACCGTTGTAAAATAGCTTCAATCAATATATAACAATTGTTTTTGTATTCTATGAAAATGATAAAAGAAAAAAATTTATTTTTTTTTAAATATATTTTTTCAGGAAATAACATGTATATTAATTATATAATATACTATACACAAAATTCAGCAAACATATTAGTATTCATAAAAATATATAAAATCTTTCATAAATTTTTATTTTCATTTTTACTGCAGCAAAATATTATATTCTGCAATATTTTGGTTAATGCTCTAGTACAAACAATTCTTATTAACTTATATATTTATCTCTATAATTTTCTATGTAATAGTTATTTGCTTATTATTTTTTATATTTAATTACGAATATATGAAATTGATTGCATACATAAATCCGATTATCAAGAGACATGACAGTATCTAGCGTCAAGTCACGTGCAGCGATAGCCAGGCTGAGTATCTATATGCACGAATCACCTAGTTTAAAATATCTTAGATTATCGGATTTCAATAATGGTTGAGCCGATCGAATTCTTAGTAGGCTTAGTTGATAGCTTGGACTTCAATTATATAAGAGAAGTGTCTTTATATTTTATGTACGTGCCCTACATATGAACAGATTATACGATACAAAAAGTTGCAATTTCTTAGGCATCCTATACATAAAAATATTGAAATAGAATTATATAAAAAATTAATATTAATTTATTGATAATTTATTTTGATATAATAGTTAAGTGGATTACAGTGTACCTCGTATATATAATAAATATTATCGATTTTTGTTCCATTAACTTATCACATTTGTTGTCTATCTCGTCTTTCTTGTTGGTATTGCGTGTTCGTTAAAAATCGCCTTTACGAAAAAATATTTTCATCCAAAATGACGAATGTTTAACTCTTCTTTAATTTTTATGTTATTTTCAAGCCGCATTATTTTGTGTCGACCAATATATGCAGCGGGTGCAATAATAGAAAATGGCGACTGCTTGCGATACTTTTGTATAGAGTTCCATAGTATTCAGTATTCTTATCGTTCTCGTCGCCTGCGGTGGCAGAAAAAATAAAGTCATGGCAAAAAAATGAAGTTTACAGCATTTATACCGTTTTCTCTAATGTGAGAGAGATGCATCTAGAAATGCAATTTCAAAGAAACTCGCCGCAATTCGTTTCACTCTAATTTCATAATAAAATTTATGAGAACTTATAGAAGCAAAAATTTATAATTTATAAAAGTGAAAAATCAGCTTTAGATGTTCTCTGTTTTTTTTTCTAGATCCATATTTAAGAAATAAAACTATTTATTGAAATTACATACTATTTTAAAAAAGTAAACAATTCTTTTATAGAAAAATAGTTTTTGTATAAATCTTACCAATGCATAATTTAAATTTTTCGAGATTAGAATACAAGGTTTTTTTAAATCCTTTTACTTTAAGCATTCCGAGAATGATAATTGTAAATTTAATCTTATATAACTGCAAGATAATATTTTATTAAATTTAAACATCTCTAGACGCACATTGATAGAGTCGTTTTTTGCTCGATGATATTCCGATTGCTCGGAACATTTTATAGGCTATCTTTGACATCCGATGCAATGAATTTCTGAGCTGATTGACAACCATCGAGATGACGATATTCCGTCAATCCGATAAAAGTAGGATTTGATGACAAACGGAAATGCATTTTATTCGATCGCCAGTGATTTGGAATCTTTTTCGTCGTTCAAACTTTTTTTTCGACCATATCTGGATTATACAAATTATATGAGTTTGAAGTGGGACAATTATGATGTTTAGATAAATAGAACAATGCAATAACTTTTTAATAATAAAATCAATAATCACACGCAGCCTTTTTTATAATTTTTCGATTACTATTAACATAAATATTCATAACATTTTTCCAATCACTGTTTGATTTTTCCAAGATTCTTCATTAACATATTTTATATTTATTTCATTACTGTTTAAGTATATAATAGCGCATTAATATCGATGGGGAGAATATCTCTCGATCCACAAAAAAATATATGCATATGTAACACTAGTGAGAACAAAATACATATCGATATTTGACATTACTTAAGTATCCTTTCGAGCGTTCGTTTCGTTGAACGTTTTTTTTCCGTCTAGGAGTAAATAAGAAAAATAAAAAAATGGTAACAAAAATGAAAAATATAAGAAACTCATTATTGATAAAAGGATTGAACGTCGACAAGGTTGGTTGGCCGGTTCAGGCAACAAGTGACAAGGGCTTTAACCGGTCGATACTTTGGGTTCCACGGTGGAGTACAGGCAAAGGATGCAATACAACAACATCACAGCTCTAATATATTCACCCATCCACCCATCCACTTACACACACAACACTAACAAGCCATCGACATCGACTCATCATGTTTTATGCATCTAATTTCAAATTGGTAATTCTTTTTCGGTCATATTTATTAATATAAATCTGTTTGCGTTATAATTTGCATAGAATAATAATAGAAAAGGAGGGAAAGTATCTGAGGCCAATGCCTTACGCGAAAAAAATACATGAGGTCTTTCAAAGGCTCAATGTTGTTTCTGTTCCGTTTAGACTGAGCTCTCGACGAAGATGAAGTAAGTAGTTCTTCAAAGAATATTTCATGGCACATTTAATTACAATAAATATAAATAAATAGTAGCTAAATAGTAGCTTAACGAAGTTTATTAATAAATTCTCAATTCTATACGATCCACATGTAGCATTAAATATCCGAGAAAAATGATATAATATGGTCGGATATAAATATACATAATTGGAATTATGAAAAGATCTATAATATAACATATGTAATTTTATATGATCATATAAACTTACATATGTTATCAGATCTTTTCGTAACTATTTTGAGCGAAACGATGTAATACGCCCCACGTTTGCTTAAATCAATATAAAATGTCCTTATGATAGAGATTTTATTAGAAGTTGAAGCTTATAAAAATTTACTAATATTACAATTAGTAATTGCACCAATTTTTAATTAATTAAATGATTATAATTATAAGATCAACTTTTTGAAAATACTGAAAAAGGCGTCTTCCCCTGAATCCCCGGTGAAAAATATCTCAAATAATTATAATTAGCAAAAATAATTTCTTTTTTAATTTTAAAGATAAAACATAAAAATTCATATTTTAAATTAATAAAAATATTAATTGAATATTTACAAAGATTGTATTTTTTCTATTTCTTTCAAAAAAAAAGAAAAAAAAAGACTGACGCCCATTTGTAATGCCTTGATCTTCGCTATTGCTTTTAACAATGCCTCTTTGCTCTATTCCGCCCTTATAGGTTTTCTTTTATACCTATAGTTTACCTATAGTTTACCAGAAAAAATGATAAAAAATGTTTTTTCAGGTAGTATTTAGAGGGGCAAGTAGCACGCAATAAACGATTTCATTGCTCTCGCAAGGTGTCGCTCAAGAATAGCCGAGAAAGATAGGCGAGAGAAAATTCGAAGAAATATAGAAGACGTCTATCGTCTCTCATTTTCTCTTCTCCGAGCGGTAAATGAACCTTGGCACTTCTCACGCATACATATACCAAAGTGCCATTATTTTTAGATTGCATGTTTCCACTTGTCACTCGCTTTTAAAGCAGCGGCAAAGCCAAATTATCTTTCGGGAACTTCAACAATGCCCTGGCGATACCAAATTGTTAAGCTGGTGATATCATAAAATCCGTTATTCATATTAATAGCATTTTCGAAAATTTTCCTTTTATTTTAATTCTATGAACTATAAAATTTGCAGCGTGAACATATTTTTCATTTTCTTTTAGCGTACGGAAAAATGTCAAGATAGTTTAACTGTTAAAAATCTATCTTTTTAAGATAAAAGATGCCAAGTACATATGTCTGTCTAAAAATGTACAAAAAGATATTGTTTTAATGCATATGTTATTGTTTCTAAAAAATTAAAAAAGATGTTTTTTAAAAATTTTAGGAACAAGAAATAAGAAATTATATCTTTTAATTATTGCCATGTTATTGCAGAGGTTAAGTCATTAAATCGTTATAAATTGTAAAAAAATTTTTCATTTTTTTTTTAATTTTATATATATATATGTATATATTATATATTTTCAATTTAGATTTTGAACTATATATCCATATATATTGTATATACACATAGACACACATACTGAATGTATTATTTGCTAATATATTTTGTAAATCATCAGTCTCTAATATTTTATCGGAAAATACGATGATGACTTGTACAAATGTGTAAAGTAGGTACGAGAGAGAGAAAGAGAAAGAGAGAGAGAGAGAGAGAGAGAGAGAGAAGAAGAAGGCTAATTGCTAAATATCATCTCTTTAATGAAATTTGTCTTCAATAAATTCGCTTTGTTTTATCTTATCATTTTATGTGTTAAATATGTAAGATATAAATATATTAATTGCGGTATCCGCATTCCTTAATTTAAAAAATTCTGAATTATTAAAATAATTATACAAAATAAAAGAAATAATATAATAATTATATTTCAGTATTTTAAGAAAATGTATAAAGTGTTGAAATATAATTATCTAAAATAAAATTGAGAAGTAGTTGTGTAACATTTTGCAAAATTAATA
>NW_021853592.1:2485894-2492397 GCF_003651465.1 Formica exsecta | reverse complement strand
TATATATATATAAAATAAATCCAGAAAATGCAAAAAGTGCAACAAAATATACAATTACTTTTTTCTTTTGTTACAGCACAAAACGTTACATAAACACACGACATGAGCTTAGAAACCTATAAAGAACTGCCAGTATCTACTTCACTAAAGCATTAAGGCTGACTAATGATACGTATATATTGATAATTGGAACTCAAATTTTTTTTTTTTCTAATCTCGATCTTCTTTCCTTATCGCCTTTTCATATGGCAAGAAACAGAAATTTTATCTAGATTTGGGAGATCCATGCTGTGTTCTAGAGTAAAATGTAAAAAAAGTTTAATACAAAAAATTTGGCGGTGCTATGTTAATTGAAGATAACATTATAAAGAATATAATAAAAATTTATTATTAATGACAAAGTATTTTATTAATTAAAATCAAGCAAAGTACGTGAAAATTGTAGGCTATACTTAATCATATTATATAGCAGTCAAATATGTCTTGACTGTCATAATAAAAAAAGTTATTGATGTATAGTAATATATTTTGTTATAATTTACAATATAAACATATATGAAAATAATTGCATAGACGCGCCAGATCCTTTTGCATTTTTAAAATTTTTATTTAGCGCTATTACTTTCATCAGTACACATATGATCTTACTACATCTTTAAAAATGTTATATTGAAAAAATAGATAATTTTTTAATGGATACAATCTTACTGAAAAAATTTGAAGTTAGGCTGGAGTTGATGACAATACGCATATATTATCGCCTTAGCTATGTTTCACCCTCATCATATATACTTTCATGTGCAAAAGATTAAAAAATACCGTTTTTCTTCTTTTTGTTCGAGTACTAATTTCACGGCGGGGCACGACACAATTATTTGTTATCAGCTGATCTAGTCAAATCGTTGTTTGCATGTAATATTCCTATATATATATATATGTATGTTTCTCTCTCACAAAGTTTTCTAGATAAAGCAAAAAAGTTCGAAATTATTACATGTTATAAAAAATTTATAAAAAACACGATTATTTTATCGAGCGATAAATAAATTGAAAATTTTGAATAAATAAACACACATAAGCAAACAAAAAGGGTGGTTATTTAGTAATAATTAACAAAACAAATATTTATAATTTTAATTATTATTGTCTCAAAATAATATAAAATTGAAGCAGCTATATTTCAGCGTTCCTATTTTCCAAACTATAAGCATATTTTTCTTTTAAACACAATTAAATTAAATTAAAAATATATATCAATATTGAATATTTATAAAAAAAAATTTCTTGAAATTTTTGTTTCTGAAAACTTAAAAAAGTCATGTAAATTTTATACCGTGACTGAAGCTCTGCTTGGCAAAAATATAAAAGAAATATTAATTGAACTTCCACCTTTTTAAATTACTCAATAAAAACTGCCGACTTTTAAAATTATAAAAATACCAATCTTTTGAAAAAAGTATGCGGATACATCATTATTTATTGGATATGTTCTAGAGTTTATTATATCTGACATCTCACAATGTCGTGCAAAAAAAATTGCAAAGTAAATCCTAATTGTCTACGAAGAATATTATAAATCATTATTACACTAAATAATGCATTTGTAAAAATTACATTTTACATAGAAGAATATTATTGTCATTTTAAATAATTATATTAATATGAATATAGCAATTTTTAATTTTGCGATTGAGAAATAATATTTGATCAGTTTGGCATATCTTATATATGTTTTATTATCGCAACTGTGTGGTGTGGATATATATATACACCACTGCACTTTTGCAATTTTGTTACTTGGCAGAAGTCACCTTTCTTAAAGATTTTTGTACTATGATAAGAGATTTACGAGCAAATATATCAGAAAAAAGATATCTTTTGTATTATGTAATATACAATATATAAGTATAAAGAATATTTCTATATATAATATAATTATGGAACGTGTAATATAATGTGATTTAGAAATATTAATTATGCGTATTAAAACCTAGAATGCATAATATTTAAAAAATTTAAGTTACTGTTTCTATATAGAATAAAAATTTCCATTTGTCTTTAAAGACGCTAACTTAAAGTATCACCGCGATTTCGCAATGGCCAAATATTTCAAGCCAATTTTATTATCTACTTCATCTATTACTATCACATAAAAGAAAATTTACGTGCTAAGATAATTTTTATTGTACACAAAAGGTAGTGAGGTTGAAAGAGCTAATGCAATAAAGTAAGGCTAGAATAGCTTATCGCTTTCTTGCAAAAAAATACAAGCGAGGTACAAAGTACCATGTTCTAATAAAAAGGAACACGAGAGAGTATTCATGAGTATTCATGAAATAGACACACATTAGTTCGATATGCGACTTAGATCTGTATTCACAGCCTGTCTTATAATCAAAATCGTCTTAAATATGGTCCATCCAGTCAATGAAATATAATATCTAATATAATATCCATGTAGTATCTTAAGATCGTACTTAAAAAAGATGATCTTGAATATAAGAATAAACTATAAATATGAATCTTAGAAAAATAATCAAGTTATCTGTCAAATATCCATTCAATTCTCTATACAGAAAGCGTAAAATGGGTACAAACTGCAGAGATGTTATCAGTATGCATCCGAGTATCGATTTTTTAAGGACTCGTTACTTCTACCGTATCTTGTCATGCTGGTATGAAATGTATGGAGAAACAACTTCAATGGTCGAAATTTATAAAGGAAAACATTTATGCAGATAAATCGTTGTAACATTATTATTTTTTAAGAGATTCATAGAAATATAGAATTATACAAATAAAAAGATATGCATGTCTATAAAATAATATATGTTAGAAAATATAAATCTCTCAATAAAAATATTTTTTAGCAATAAAAAATACGCATATATATATATATATATATATATATTACACATATATATATACGTACACATACCTGTTATTAATTATATTTTTTATTACTAACTTAATACTAATATAATTTATATATTTGATAATTTATTACGCATTGTAAATAGCGTAAACTTTTTCGATTAACGGTTTATATAATAACGGTGGGAAAAGATCTAGTAACATTTAAGAATAACAGTATGCAAGACTGCAACCACCTGCGGTCGTTCATGTTACGACAGAAGATGAAAGAGGGATGGCAAATGAAGGGGAAAAAGAGAATGAAGAGAATGAAAGGAGCGAAAAGATACATTAATAGGCGAAGTAAAAAAAAAAGAATGAACGAGAAAAACGGAAATGGATAGATAAGAAGATGGCGAAAGGACGGAGAGAGAACGTAAAGAGGGTAGTAACACGAAGGTAAAAGGCGGCGTGACGATATAATATCGATTCGGTAACAAATCCATATGATGCTAGTGCCTGCTATCTGTCCTACAACGCGGAGTCAACGTGCGTCGCGAAAAGACGTCGGAAAATAACAGACGCCCTGACGCTTTATATATAGAGACTGAGCCACGAACAGACGGCCCGTAGCGCTTAAATATAGACAAAATGCAACGCGGAGTGTCTTCCATGTACAAGTGAGAAAGATAGAAAAAGCAGAGAGGAACTCATATATGTATATTCGCACGATGTTAGAGCTAGACAGAAGACGCGCACACGGAAGAGAAGAGAAAAATGAGAAGAAATAAAGATAAGAGAATGGACGAGAGAATGTGAACGATAACGGGTATAGACGGAGAAGGGAAGAAAAAGGCGGAAAAAGACTTCGCGTATGCAGGAAACCATTATGGCCGATCACACAATATCATCTGCTACGGATTTAATTCACGAAATACGATGATCACAACAGTCACAAGAGCGCTTTTATGCACGATTCGTGCTTGCGCGTGCGAAAAATATGCGAACACGCCATCATCCAGTGAAAAAAAAAAAAAAAAATGCTTCGATCGCAAACGCCAGCATGGACGAATCGCAAAGCTCTATCTTCTTCATTGCCGTGAAGAGATAGCTCTTTATTGGTGAGATAGGAAAGAAATTAATGAGGTGATAGAAATATGTTAATAGTAAAGACGGAGGAATATGAATGCAGGCATGCGTAAGCGAGCAAGCGGCGCCGTAAAACGCCGAGTAAGAGTAATTCACTTATTTTCTCCCACACGCGAATAAGTGCAAAAATTTCGATACTCACTTGCCCAATTCCTCCTTCAAATCGTAGTTGTCACTGAATCGCGTGCAAGCCGTTGGCACGGCCATACCGAGGCTATTCACGATTATTTAATCGTATCACGGGACTCAAAAACTTAAACGCAAGAGAGTCACTGCCGGCTGCCACTATACTGCACACACGCGCTAGGGGAAACTTCGCAGGTCAAATTCGATCAATAGAGGAACCGCCGCGGCGCTGCTTGAACACCGGGACGGCGGCGGCAGCGATGGTGACAGCGGCGGCAGCGGCGGCGGCGGTAGCGGTAGTGGCGGCGGCGGTGGCATAATATTTTGAAAAATATGAACATTTCGATATCCGTAAATAACAAAAAGCATTTTATCACTTTTTACCTAAGATTGATGACTGAAAATATAAAAACTGCATTCAAAGACATAAATCTTATAATATATATGGATATAAATTGGGTTGACCAAAAAGTAATGTCGGAATTTTCAGTAAGAAACAATAGTTATTTTTTCTAAATATGAGAAACATTATTAAACAATGTATTGATCATTTTGATCCAAAACCTTTTGCAATCTCGCGGGCAGTTTCATAATTCCATCCTCCCAGAACTTCTCATTTTTTCATATCCGAGAAATACAATTTTTGCTAGCCCCATAAATAACATTTTTATCTGTATCTGTTATCCAATAGGAATAATATTGCATATCTAAGTTGTGCTAGGCTAGCACAAGTCGATTTCCATAGCACAGCGATATTAAGAACGCTTTACTCCTGAGCGCAGTCCTTCGAATTCTATAATTCGGATTTGTAATATAGATAGATATTTATTTTTTGCCTTTCAGATTTAAAAGAGGGTTTTACAAAAGGGTGTAATCTAGTTATAATGTTGCAACATTGCTGCAATGTTGCTGCAATGTTCTGTACTGTATAGATTTAGCGTGAGATATTATCATGTCTTTTAATATAGAGAAAGTAGAAGCAATAGAGGCAAAAACTTCGAAAATTATCACAATAAATAAAAATTTTGTTAAATAATTTTACTTTTGTGATAATTTTTATATAATATTTCAAACTTCTTTTATAATTGTTATTCTAAATATCTGCATAAGTATATATTTTTACGAATATGAGTAAAATATTATAATTTCAGAAAATTAAAATAATAATAAGTAATAAAATATAAATTATTCGTAACATTTTATTTTTACGTTGTGTTTCTGGATAATATTCTATGAATAATGATTTTTTTCTATGATTCTATTAATATTATAACGATATAAAAGTTCCGCTTAAAATTTTTATTAATATCTTATCTACATTATCTTTAAAAGAATTGCAAAATTTTAAAATTACAGAATTTATGGTTAACTGTTACAAGGAAATGCTGAAAAGAAAAAATTTATTGCACATAAATTAAATGTTAATCATATATAAATTTTAATTAACTTTAGCATTGTATGTGATACATTTCTAAAAATATATATCCTAGTAAATTATAATCTTTAAGATAACATATGCATCATTTTGACTTTATCGATATTTTAACAATAGAATATCCTGAAGGCCTAAATCAATAAAAAAAGTGTTTCAAATTTATTTTTTAACTTTTGTTATACATAATCATTTTTTTATAGATATCAAGGAATATATATAAATTTTTGTAAATTTTTGCAAACGCTTTGAGACAGCTAAAACTGCGACAAGACATTATGATCCATATGTGGCCACAGAAACAAAGCAAAAAAAATCTACAAGGATTAACTTAATTATTTGCATATATTGCAATGATTATCGTCCAAAGATTAATAAACAAGGTAACATTTTCCACAATGCATCATGCTTGTCTTGAATGTATAATTTCTTGTATAAAATTGAAAATCACATCATACAAAAATGTTATTATTTCGCCGAATTCGTGTTTTTCACCATGCATATATTAAGATATATATACACAATGAAACCTCGAAATAGCGTATAACCCCCTACGTGCTACGACACTCCGAATGCATGAGTAGGGATAACAATCCAACCGCGTAGCAACACATAGATCTGTGGACGCAATGTCCTCTCTCGGCGGTGTACTTGAAAGGACTTGTATTCGTGCAAGCTCGCACGTTCGCATGGCCCTGAATTTGACGGAAGTGGGGGTAACCTCGTTATAGCGGACTAGAGGCCCGTACAGTACGCTATTTCGAGATTCCATTGTATATACATATATATATATACGTACACATGCGGGCTATTCTCATATCGCATGTATTATCCATCATGAAATTTATATATATATATATATGAAAATTTCTATCGTATTTTAATTAAATTGATCACAAAGAAACGTTCCTAGAAGAAGACAATCCATATATATAATCAAATA
>NW_021853592.1:2477672-2478269 GCF_003651465.1 Formica exsecta | reverse complement strand
TCTGAAGATATATATGTTTCTCTCAGCGCAAATGAATATAATTTTATAATTATACCGTAATATTAAAGTTAAATGTATTATAATGTGAGAAGGATTAACTTTATTATTATATATGTATTATATTTAAAAACTATATATATATATATATATATATATTATACTAGCATATATTATATGAGTTAAAATAATGCAATAAATGCAATAAAGTACATGTTTGGAATCCATTTTTCATGTCATCCCTTGAAAAAAAATAACATTACATTATAATGTGATGTTCCCCTCGCCAATATATATATATATATATATTATACTAGCATATATTATATGAGTTAAAATATGATATTAAATGCAATAAAGTACATGTTTGGAATCCATTTTTCATGTCATCCCTTGAAAAAAAATAACATTACATTATAATGTGATGTTTAGAATGTACCCCTCGCCAATGATCTTGATATATATTGAAATCTTGATATATATTACTAAAGTCATGATCTTGAGGAACGTTCAAAAGGTTTTAGTCGCTCATTGTTAAAAAATTGTTACAAATAGAAATTCGAGAAAGATCTATATACAAATCATATATATATATATATA
>NW_021853592.1:2471750-2476954 GCF_003651465.1 Formica exsecta | reverse complement strand
TATATATATATATATTACTTTTAGCGATTGAAAATGTTTTTCTGGTAATGGTAAATTTTATTATTTAACCAATTTCAAAATTCTTTTCCTATAAAAATTACTAGTTTACCATATCATGGCAGATGTTTTCCAGATTTTCCTTTAAGAATCTTTAAGTTAAAACAATTGTTGTTTACTATGTGGGATATAACATATGTTACATTGCATGTTATATTTATGAGAGGAAAATTACAATTACATTAATCGGTTACTCATCGATAACGTTTATGCACCTGTAATATTCAGTTTTGCACTTATATAACATTAATATAATTATGTTTACTGAAATCGAATCAAATATTAAAGATCTTTTATAAATACCAATTTATACGTTACTATTTTCTATTGTATTTAAATAGTTAGGAGCTGCAGATTTTGCTCAATTTCTGCCTCCAATCTGACGTTAAGTTATGTTAACAGATTCTGTTCGATTTTTGTAGCCAATCTGCTATCGGATTCTTTGAACAAGCTTTGCCGGCGGAATCATAAGCATAATGTGGATACAGTTGATATTAATTTTTACTAGCAACTTCTGAGTGAATTTGTTGCCGATCTACTATTGTATTGACAAAAGTGATAATATATATCGAAGTCAAAAAGTCATTGGCGAGAGGTATACTAATGTATTAAATATTTACTATGCCAATGTGTGATAATGTTTTTTTTATTTTTGTTATCTTCTTTTATATGTAATTTTTATATGTAATTTTCTCATCTTCGTATGGCTTAAAAAAATCTTGTGGCAACATAAAGTCGTGGTAAATTTGTGACATATTCCGAAAGAATTCATAGATCTATATGATCTTTACTCAACCGTGACTGACTTCGCCAAGTTTCTTGGACAGTCGACATTACAACCACGCAAAACCGCAATATGGAATGACAATAGTTGCATGGGAATAACGGTGAGAATTCCTTGCAAGCAATCAACTGTTTTGGGTATCTCGAGAGCCCTATCGGCAAAAGCTTTCGTTTCCTCATCTCCTTCCTCGCAAATAACGATCGGTTTGCCATCTCGCGCGGTAACTTGCTGCAGTGCATTCATGCATTTCTGCAAAATAAAACATTAGAATAAATAAAAATTAATAAAATAATAAAAAATGACACATTTTTATATCTCTTAAGTTTTCCTCGCATATAATAATCCAAGATTAGATTAACATTAATTTTTTTATTTATGGAGTAAATTATAATTTTTTATTGAAATAAAAACATTTCTCCAACAAAATATCTACAGAAAAATATTTAATCTAGAAACTTTGAACAGAAAAATACTATTAAAGTTATTAAAAACAATAAAATGGACACATAAATAAAGCTTGCATATAGAGACTGACATTATTTATAGTAAATATAAATGAATACTTAGATAATAAAGATGAAGAAGTAGAAATGCATACAAAAAAATTTTCCGCGTCGTATAATTCTCACTTTCATACTTTAAGAGGATGCCGGACCGTCCTAGCTTGCATATAGAGACTGACATTATTTATAGTAAATATAAATGAATACTTAGATAATAAAGATGAAGAAGTAGAAATGCATACAAAAAAATTTTCCGCGTCGTATAATTCTCACTTTCATACTTTAAGTCGCCTAACTTTTGAATTCTTTTTCATGAAATAATGTACCATAAAAAACTAAGAAAGCTAAAAAAGCTAAGATAAATATATTTTTATAACATAATTGATTATTAAATATTGTTTAATAAGCTTACCACGTATACCGGATCTCTCATTACGATCATAATCACCGGCATAGAATCGTCAACAAGAGCTAATGGACCATGCTTTAATTCACCAGCCATAATTCCTTCGCTGTGCATATATGTCAATTCTTTTACTTTCTGCAATTATAAAGGAATTATTTATATTAACATCAATTGTAAGGAAACATATTCTTGCTTCTTATTATGAACTTACAAGTGCGCCTTCCATACATGTAGCAAAATTGTATCCACGACCCATAATCAACAGAGATTTATGTTGAAACAAAGACTTCGCCAACTCTTTTACTTTATCGTCAAGCTTTAATACTTCGCGAATGAGATTATCAAGATTTTTCAAACCTTCAATAATCTGAAAAATATGTGAATGATTAAATCAGATGTAAATTCGGCTAATATAAATATTAAACACAAATGAACGTACTTGTAGACGTCTCGCACGAAGAGAGATTCTGTCTTCACTCATTACTAGTGCAAACATCACGAGAGAAATAAATTGCGAAGTATAAGCCTTGGTACTTGCCACACCAATTTCAGGACCGGCGTTGATGTGCACACCACAATGGGACTCGCGACAAATACTACTACCCACCGTATTAGTTATACCCACAATAAGAGCTCCACGACTTTTACAATAACGTAGTGCCATTAATGTGTCAGCTGTCTCGCCTATCATCAATAAAAAAAAATAGAATAACTTATTGTTAATCATAATCTCTGATAGAATCATATAAAGATAATCCGATTTATTGTCTTACCCGATTGAGAAATAAAAAAACAAACGTCGTCTCTAAAGACCGGCGTGTTGCGGTCCAAAAAATCGGACGCAAGTTCGACCATCACCGGCAATTCTGTCAATTCTTCGAGTAGTTGTCGCGTAGCTATGGCAGAATGGTAGCTAGTACCACAGCCAATCAGCATAAGACGTCTGCATCTTTTGATCTCGGGAATATAATCCTACAAAGATTTAGTACTAGTATCTTTCCTTGAAGCTAACTATGTAAAAGTAATTTCTTTTGCAAAAGTTACTTTAATTCCGCCCAAAGTAACAGAATTATCTTGAAAATTCAAACGTCCTCTCATGGTGTTCACAACTGACTCCGATTGCTCGAAAATTTCTTTTTGCATGAAGTAGTCATAATTGCCCTTCATAATCTGCTGAATCTCCATCTTTAACGTCGTGATCTCACGAGCGTGAGGATCGTCCATATAACGACGAAGACGATGAATGCTCAATGCGCCTTCTCTAACGGCTGCCACATCATCGTCCTAATAAATAAAAAGTATATTAGATAACCCTGCGATATTGTGTAAAAACTGGGATAATGTATAACATCAATTCGCACTTCCAGGAATATCACACGATTTGTGTGCTCGATTATGGCACTCGCATCAGAAGCGAAAAAATATTCAACTTCTTTGTCCTCAAGAGGTTGAAATTCGGACGTGCTCTCGCTACGCGGCATGACCGGAAGTTCTGGGTTTCTGCCATGCGGTCGGTGATCTGCATAGAAGTAAAAATTTTAGCAATGTATTCTATTTTGCAAAGCAAAATATATAAAAGTCTTGTCTTTAAAAAAATAGTCTCTTAAATATAATTTTAAAAGCAGAATTGTAAAAAACAAAATAAAATATATTCTGCTACGAAGTTTATATTTTATTCGATTAAAACATTCTCGAAGTAATGAGAGTATGACAAACACATTATATTTATAAGAATTGCTTGTAACAATGTTATAAAAAATATATTATAATATTAATTATTATAACACAGAGTGTTTATATACAGAGATAAATCATATACAAAATGTTTTAGAAATAAGCAGTCAAACTTTAGGAGTATACTGTATTTACGGTAATGATGAAAAAAGTCATATAAACATCTGAATCTGAAAACGCTTCCTTTTAGATTTATAAACTTTTTATATTTACGACAGATTAGCAAGCATGTCTGTCAAGAGTTTCAAGTAAAAGTAAACAAAAAAAATTTATAATTCGAAAAATCAGTCTATTGTAAAAAAAAGAAATTATAACTCGAAAAGGAAGCGTTCCCAGACCTATGTTCTTTTTTTATCATTACGATTAATAAAATATACTCTTAAAGACTATCTATTTTTTGGAATATTTTATATATTAAAAAGATATTTGTACATTACTATATCATTGTGAGTAGTAGAAAGAAAGATACCTTTTCATTTTGCGACTATGTTAGTGATAAAAAAGATTCAAAGTTGATAACTAAGATATACAAAATTAAAATAATTAATTAATAATCCAAATTTTTCTGTATTATTTATTACACACATAAGTTAAAATAAAATAAAATTGCTGTGTTTTTTCCTATTTTCTAAGCCCCACACCAAATCGGCATAAAATGTAATATCATACAATGTAATAACATCAATAGAGATAATAGCAATCAAAAAAAAAAATTTATATCTTATAATACCTATAAATATTAATAATACCCAAATGTTAATGTGAAGCTCGCTGCAAAATAATGACAATATCACCGTGACGAAAGTTAATATAAATAATTCCGCCATAATATAATAACAATGATTAAGACGCACGATCAGTAAGGCTATTAATGGGCTATTAATATATCCTTATTAAGCAGGCTTAAAATAGTACTCATTATATAATAATATTGTACATACTTTCCTAATAATGAAAGAAAGAATAAATTTCAATAGGTATTATATGATTCCTTATACAAATGATATTTTCAATATGGATAGGTTAGAAATGGGAATAATTTGTAAATTATATACCTCACACACAGAATGATTATATAGAAAGATGATTATGATACACGTGCTGCAAGCATGGCGTTATTGCCCATCATCCATTCTTATCTTTATGCACGAAGGTAGGCAAGACATCCAAGCGCTTATTCAAGTTAAAAAAGAATAATTATGTTTATTTATCATAGGTAAATCATAATTCTTCCATAAAATAAGATAATAAAGTACAAGAGCAAGGAAGCTTAAACTTAACATGAAGTATTACCTTTAGACGGTGCTTCACCTTCTGCACAGAATGGGACGCGGGAGGAGAAAAACGAGAAAGAAAACAAAAATGATTAGCGCACAAATAATGCCGCGATAGTAATAGCGTAACAAAATCAATATAATAAATAAATATTGCGTGGCATAAAGAACGAGCATTAAGCACGCGATCAGTATTAAAATAATACGACAAAAGTTTGAAAAAAGATATTTTATCTTCTTAGATTCTTTTAATTTTTTGAACGATATTTTTATTTTCCAAAATATTTATCAATTTTTCTTATATATATCTTTTTGCAAATCTCAAAATTATATCATTACAAAACACACATACTATATCGTGTAAAAGCCGCAAATACATAAATCTTGTCTATATATATATCAGGAAACCAACAAATTGAAAAATCAATAAATATAATATATATATA
>NW_021853592.1:2468562-2471732 GCF_003651465.1 Formica exsecta | reverse complement strand
ATATTATAGTTGATTTTTCAATATGTTGATTTCCTGATTTAGATTGAAATTTTCTTTCATACTAGTTTTACAATGTATGATAAATAATGAAAATCTTTGAAGCATCGTTGAATATTAGTATATTATGCCAAAATTTTATTTTTGCGCTAAATTAAAAATGAAATTTAATGAATTATGTATTTTTATTGAATATTTAATAAATATAAAATGTTGTAATATATCATTTCTTTATTATATTCCTTAAAAGATCAAACTTGTAATCGCATGTGTATAATTTTTATTATAGTTTATATATATATATTAACTATCTGGTAAACTCTGTTTGTTACAATAAAATATCACACACACGCGATAATATTTGAGATATAATTATTATAATTTTATTATATATGAATTATTTAATATCTTTTAATTATGTAATATCTAGATTTTAATAATAATTTTCTTTTTTATTACGACCATCAGAATTTTGGTTTCGATTTCTATAGGCAGCGCCAACTTTTTTTATATTTAAAAAGCTCTTCTCTGCATTATAATTTTTTGGATGAGCGCATGGACTTGCGCTCTTTCTTGAAAAAAATATCTTAGGAACCAAAGACATCCTCCAGCTGATTTAAAATGCAAATTATTTAGAATTTCACATCGCTAAATATATATCTTAAAATGAAGGTAATCGATGATGATAAAGTTTCCTCTTTTATGAATGTTTATTGATCACTTGAAAAATCTTGAAATATTTTCATAAATTATTATGATAAAAGTCATCAATTTATTAAAAAAAAAATATTAAAGTTTTGTCACGTAAATAAGATCTGCGTCATTCATGATTCATTTGGAGCAAACACAGAAATATGCCAATTAGCGAGCAAGTGAGTGTTAGTGTTAAAGTGAGAAAACGAAAGAATTAAAAACGCGATCTTGCGATCATCAAGATCAATGAATATAGCAATAAAGTTTCGCAGAAGACAAACAAATGCGAAAAGTCATGAAAAATATTGATTTATAGAAACATTAATTACTGAATCTTTAATTACCGGATTTTGCGACAGAGTAGCTCGATGGTTCAATAATAATAGATAAATTAAGCAATACAGACGCATATTTACACACATATATATATATATACACACACATTTAAGCGATATAATAACATTGACGGGTAGCATTTCGATTTACATACCACATAGAGATACCGCGTGTTCTTTTTTCATTCTCTCGTTATAGTGAGAGATCCAGTGGCGAGAAAAATAATCAAGACAAATTTAATATAGAGTGTATATACCTTTGTTTGTGCAGTGAAGGTCATCTGATGGCGTAAAAGTAGTAGAACATAACCGCAAGGTGTTCATGCAAAAGAAATACTTGTATAGTAATCCACATTAAATTCGCACGGAAAGAACGCAGCACTACTTGTAAAAATTTAAGAAATAGGCAATAGGAGTATTTAGATTAACAATCATGCATTTGAACTCTCTAGCAATTACAATACAAAAATAAAATAAAAAAAGGTGTGAAATAAAATTGCAAGCAAAAAAACATTAATTATAAACAAAATATTTTATATTTATATATATTATTATATTTAATACTATTGAATAATATAAAAAAATAGGTCAAGAGAAAGAGAGGAGGAAAAACATAATTTTTAGTCTGAAAAAATGTTTTTACTTGAATAAATACATGATACACAAAGACTCCAATCGCGAATATGCAGCGGATACTTTTCTGATAACAATATCAGATAATATTTTAATAATATTTCAACAATTACCTAATATAATACTTTTGATCAGTTGCATCTATATGATCAAAGTGCAAAATGACATAACAACATAATAAAGCTGAATATTATTTAGTTACACGAGCGCTAATTTCTTTCCATATCGAATAATTCATAGTTCGGATTAATGGGAAAAGCACATGCTTATGTTAGTTATATCAGCCACTTTTCTTTTGAATGTAGAATCACGTGAGACATGGGATCAACACTGGAGGTAAATTAATTAGATCCTTAAGCATTACCGCTTTCGCGTATCTTCGCCAATCGATTATTACAGAGGATGATAGATGTGTACTTAATATTCTTCGCTTCTAAAAATGCTCGACTTTTTATACTGGTACGACCGACGTTGAGGCATCGACAATTATAATTTCGACCCATGACGTTTGACGTCGATCAAGAATAATTCTTTGATCTCTTCATGACGCTCACCGTACCATAATATGTATAAATCGAAATTGGATCCGCAAACTTACCTTTTCCGTACAAAATAGGCACATGATCAGTAGCCAATCTCGTTTTCGTTTTGATACCAACAAGAAGCGGCGATCCTCGCCTCGTAGCCACGCATTCATCTGGGAAGTACTTGCTTTTGAAGCAAAGAGCAAAAGCTCCTTCCTAAAATGTTTTTTATATCGTTATCTCTCTTTTTTGTTTTGAATCTATTATTTTAATAAAAAGTAAAAAATAATAGAACTTTTTTTATTTTAATTTAATTTACTCTATTTTTCGATAAAAAAAAATTCTTTTTTATCTTTCCTTCATAATTCTTACCAATTGTTGAACAACTTGCTCGACGAGTTCACGAAATGAGTACGTGGGATGCTGTACCCACAAATGATAAATCAACTTGGCAATAACTTCGGTATCAGTATCGCTCTCGAACACGTATCCTCTCTGTTGCAGCAGAGTTTTGACTTCCTTATAATTTGTCACGATACCTATATTCAAGATAATTATATATTATAAAGAATTGAAATATTTTAAAATAGAACGCATTCATATACAAACTTTTTCAATCAATAAGGGCTTATAATTCTGTTGGGTCTTGTTTTACAAAAAAATATTTCAGACGAAAATTGTATAATATCGAGAAGAGCATGAGGAAGTAACATCGGTTTAATGTTATCTACGATCTCTAAAATCACAACTTGATTTTTTTCTAATAGAAACTTCTTTTCACAAAATGTCCAGCTTCGTCAAGCCAAAATTAACATTTGTAGTCTATGGACATTTTATTTAAGATTTGTAAGTAGTTTTGATATATTTAGATAAGAAACAAGAAAAAATCATGATCAACTTCGAGAAACATTTTTAGTCCTTTATCCAATAAGAACACAATTTTGAGAAAACCTAAATCTACATGTTCTCTCTTGAGAATTTTCCCTAC
>NW_021853592.1:2461041-2468157 GCF_003651465.1 Formica exsecta | reverse complement strand
CTACAAACCGCATAATTTTGAATAGAAAATTCTATTCTCTTTTGCAATTTTGCTCCACAAGGTGAAAGACAATCTCATGTTTTAAAAGGAGCGATTATTTTTTTATACGCGCCTAGCTTTTCATCTATTTATGCATTTTTTTGTTTAAAACAAGATCTTATATTACGATATAAGAATATTACCATTATGAACAACGACAAAGGCATGCTCACTATCGGAGCGTTGAGGATGAGCATTCACCTCTGATGGCACACCATGAGTCGCCCATCGCGTGTGAGCGATACCGACATGGCACTGAACTTCCGATTCGAAATCTAGATTGGTACCTGCGAATAAACATTAAAGATTTTACATTGCGCCCGATTTGATATACGCGTGTCTCTCTTTTTCCATGACAATAACAAAAATAAATAGAAAAAATACGCGAAATAGTCTCCCAGTCTGAAGTTGCAGCCAACACTTACGGCAAAATATCTCTTCCTCAAGAGCCTTAACTTTTCCCTGCTTCTTGATAATCGACATGTCCTTGCCATCCGCGCTATCGACGGCGACGCCTGCAAAAGAACACTTCGTAAAAAACTTTCTATGACCAATATATCGTGTCGCTTTATTTATTTATTTATTAGCTTGCGCGAGCACGAAACAACTTTTCCCTTCTCTCTTTGTTAGAAACAGGTTTGCTAATCAAGACGAGAACTGGATAAAAAGAGCAAAGTAGCCGAATCAAATACAATCGGAATTTAATACTACTTTTTTTACTACAGTAGATATATTCGATGACTTACACGTCATTTGAAATTGCTTTTTACATTCTTGTATTTTTGAGAGTGAAACATGGGAAGATCGTTATTTCATACTTTCTTCATAACACATAAAATAAGAAAAGATCATGGAAAGTATTATTAATAATTTTCAAATATTTTTTAAACTTTATAAATTAATAATATTTTTTTGTTCATTTTATTTGCTAATATAAGAAAGATATATTGTATATCAAAATTCTTTTACTACTATTCACAATACTGTTTTATATTTTCCCTCGCTTTTCGCAAATGTATATGTAATTTTACGTGAAAAAAAACTTTTACGATTAAAGATACCATTTTACCTGCAGAATCATATCCGCGATATTCTAATCTTTTCAGACCAACAACTAGTAGCTCCAAAATTTCCTTCCTGTTCTTCGGCGTCATATAGTTCAGATAAGCGAAAATTCCTGAAAATCCAAAGATACATAATTTATTACTCGAATTGTCGATATATACTTGATAAAAATATGATCGTATTCAATTATCATTGAGAAACTGAACATCTGCTAATTTATTCAAATTTTTTTTTGTTTTTTTTTTGTTTTTAGTTTTAGTTTATATTGCCTTTCGTTTTCGAAGGTTGCATTCACTACAGAACACAGAAAAGTAAGGAATTCGATCTATTCAGGAATGCAAAAGACTCGCAAAGAAAGAAATCATTTTTTCATTCTATTTTTATTAACATGCTAATTTACCAAATAAAATCACAGACGTAGAAGTATAAGCTATATGTAAAGAATACGCAAGATGCAGAAAATTATAAATGCAATCTTGTTTTTAAGAATAGATTATCCATAACTATTCGATTAACTTAAATTTATATTTTAATATTCTGTTTTTTACTGTCCATATATTTTGTAAATAAATCCTGCGTACAATCATTGTTGCTTATAAAAGAATATCAAAAGAATAATTAATTTCATAAATAAACTTTGCATACCTCATTCTGTATATTTATTAAATAATAAACATAATACACTTTATTAGAATATAATTACAATTTATTAGAATAAAGATAAGAAATACAGCCAGTATTTCTATTATCTTCAATTATTTTGCATTTATATTTTATTTTAGATATATTTTTGGCAATTTATACTTCAAAAAAATATGCAAAATTGAAATAAACAAAATTTTGTGTGTTGCAAAATCAAAAGACATAGTCGCGTCTTGCACTAAATGCATGCAGCATACAGCGGGACAGACCGTAATATCTATAAAGCCGAATTGTATGAGAATATCTTTAATTTAGATTACCAGATCTCAGTAACGATTGAACCGATTAAGTTTTTAATAGATTTAGATTACTTAAGTTTCAAATATATAACAAAATATTTAAAAAAATTTGGATAATGATATATATAGTTTTATTCACACTGCACAATATTTATTTACGTTGAAAAACAACACTTTAAACATCTTTATAAAGTAAAAGCAACAAAAAATATCTACACTAACCATAAGACCTATTATTCACATATGTAAAATTTAATAAAAATTGTTAACAACGGATTTTCAAATTTAAAATATAATAAATCAGAGATAAAAGTCATAAAGAAATCATATTATTTAACAGTATTAACAGAATTTATACCAATATTCTCTACAATTTTTGTTGTAAAAAAATTTTATTCTTATTTAAAAAGAAATAATTTTTAAACAAATAACTTCAATAAAATAAAAAAAAACAATATATTACAAGCATAAAATGTGATTGAACAATATATTTGATAATGGAAATATATTTAATGGAACATTTATGCACTTATTGGGTTTCTCCAGCCATATGTATATATAAATTATAATAAACCGAAATTTTTAATTAAAGTAAAAGACAAACATAATAAAAAATAATAATCAAATCATTAGAGTTATGTCTAAATGAAAACTAAACAGAATTTTGTCATACACGCTCTCTAAAAATCGAATTTGAATGTTATAATTGTTATCTTCTCTTCCTTTGTTTATGACTTGTCATTCATCTATACAGTTACTACTGGTGATTAATGTATATAATTAAGTGTTAATCACTGCTTCTGATCAAATGTTATATATCCAAAATCTTCGATATTATTTTATATAAATGGTTGGTCAGTGTTTAGGGCGTCGTTATTGATTGTTAGGCGTTTAATTTCAAAATTCTAAATATGTCAGACCCCAATTAAAAATTTACAAAGAAGGATACAAGAATACGTTGATAAAGAGATGATTTTCCAACTTTGAAGTAATAAAAAATTTTTAATAGTATAATATGATTATTTGAATTATGTAATAATTATCTGAATTTATTTTTTGCTAAAATCACAATTACAAAGTTATCAAAATTGTTCCAAATTGTGTTGCTTTATCTTATATAGATAATTATAAAATGTATATTAAATTTTATAAATCTTTGTAGTTGCATGCGAAGTAAACTGTCAATATCGCGCAAAGAATCTGAAGAGCGCAAAAGAATATATTTTAAATATTATAATTATTTTTTAAATATTTACGTAATTCAATAAGCATATTTGTGTTTGTAAACACAGTAAATAAAGTATCAAAATATAATAATATAAAATTATCGTAATATTAAAGTATTAAACATACATACAATGCTAAAAAGCGTAGTATAATATATTATAATATGTTACTAATCTCTTGTGATATACATTCAATAATGATTTAAATATTCGAGTATATTTCTTCGAAAATATTTAAAACTCGAGTACCTGGAAACTGAATTTATACAAAATAGTTGGATCTCACGAGATGAATAAAATGATAGGAACGATCGAAAAGAAAAGAGCCGCGTCGAAAGGTGAATATTTCTGCTAAATGTCATATGCTAACTATCCTATATTGCTGCACTCTCCCAGGTTTGCGCACCACGAAAAGCAGACTTTCACTCGACCAGACCGATCGTCGTCGACATTTCCTGATATCAAACCAGAAACTACTTCTCATCAACAAGTATATTATAGCATACTTACATTTTAACATACATATATCGATAATAAATATTTTATATTCTGTTTGAATAAATTAGAATAATCACTCAATTATAGAATATTAATTATCTCATCTTTAATTTACTTTGAAATAATGTAGACAAGTGATAATCAATATTGCATTCATGTAAACATCAACCGATGCTATGTAAGCAGGTATATCTACCAAAAAATTAGGGAAACGTCTCGATCCTGATTATCAATTGCAATTATCAATTGCATTTTGCGTTGGTTACTAACATGGTAAACTAATTTAAAAGAGATAAAGTAAAAAAAAAAACTATTCTATTTATACTATATTCATCAAACATTTTATTATTTTAATATGAAGGCCAAAATATATAATTATTAGATAGTAGAATTATTTGATATAAAATATTATATCACAATATAATAATATCTCTCTTTTTCTGTGTTATATCTAAAATGTCAATAATTAAGACTTCTGTGTCCTCATTGCAGCTATATTTGTATCACTGTATATATTTAAATAAATTATAGAATACCTCGTAAATCTTTTCATAATTATCTTAATATTGATATATATGATAATAATGAGGAGAAGCGACTTACGTAAAAAAAAAAAAAAAAAAAACAGTTCTGTTTAAAGCAAAACAAACATGACTTCCTAATCTCTGAAAGTGCCTGTATTTAAAATAAAATCATGTTAACCAAGATATTCTTTTCAAAATTGAGCAACTTTTATCTGAAAGATTTTTCTATTAAACAGGTTTCTTGTAGAATTTAAGTGAAAGTGGCGATTTCTAATGACTCACTCTGTATAACATTTTATTAAAACTATTTTTTTTTATTATAGACAATAAAATTTAAATATTTCTGGAGCTAAGTATTTATGATGCTAAGCATATTAATTGTAAGATAAATTTAATTTTATAAAACATCTACAGAGCAATAAATATACATTTTCAATATGTTTTCCGCTCACAGGAAATAAAAGCAAATACTTTTTGATAAGCTAAATGCTAAGAAAATTTAAAAAAAATCTTAGATTAGACAAAAGTTTATGAGTTCAGAGCAATAAAATTATATTAATTTACATGAAATATATTTCATATGGATATGGACATACGAATTTCATGTAATAACAACAGAAAATATAATAACATATTGTTAATGGTATTTAATGCTCTTTTAAAATTTAGCTTTTTTTGAACTTTGAAATTCATTCTTTATACAATACACAAGTGAGAGAGAAGTATTGTGCTCAAGGAAGTTAAAGCTTTTGTTCGTTATTCTATTTTTGCTCGTTATGCCGGTTGACAATACAATAATTATATGTATATATATCGACGTGTAGCAACCAAACGTGTGCAATACGTTTTACACTTGTGCCGCTTAAATTCATCGCAAATGTATACACTGTGTAGCTTTCTGAACATGATAGTTGAATAGAATGTGATAACGACACTTGCGGGTGACCTGACAGAATCTACAATCGCATAACGTCTATATAACGAATTCAATTCGCCATTCATTAACTGCTATATGTCAAGCCGGTGGAGAAAGTCACGGCGGTGTTTACGCATGATATGTACGAAAAATTCGATACTTACCACACATGTTATCGAGATTGTTTTATCTGCCACGTATGTGAAAACAAGAGAATATAGTGAATGTAGAAAGACGAACAGACAGTGAAATATTGATACAAGTAGAGGCGAAATGTCACACTCGTTTAATATCCGGCACGTACTGCTCCGAAATACAGTCTGAGCGGCAGCGTGTTTGCAACTCTTATGACGTGTGAACAGCAGCAGCACTGTCAATTCGTAGGATGCAATGGTAGGACGACGTGGGATGTGGAATCCCCACCCATTGATGCCAAGATGGAGACTCTAGGGGTACGTTCCATTTAACGACCGCAACGCTCGCGAGCATCATCTGTCTTTGTTTAACTTTCAGTGAACAACAAGGATGAAATGATACCGTGAACGTTGCGGTCGTTAAGTGGAACGCAACCTGACGATACGCAACGTAGTGGAGGGGATAACGCATACAAGCGAAAACCATGTACGTATGATGCACAAAGCGCTCCAAACATTTTTTGTATATATATATATATATACATATTTTATATGTGGGTATTTATGAAATCGCATAAATATTTTAATATTAATATTAAGAAATATATATATATATTACTCATAAATGCTATCATGCTACCAGTACTTATGCAGCAAATATTCTTATATACACATCGAAATACTCGAAGAGATCAAGATAGTATTTGTCGGTCTGTATATTGACTGCTGCACACAAGACGCGGCAAAAGACGATGCGGTAGCCAATCAATCTTCCGCTCTTATGGAAAAGTTGTAAGTTGATTGGTTACTGCGTTATCTTTTGCCGCGCAAGCGTTGTCGGGTCCTAATATGTACAGGAGCCATCAGAGATTGTGACCAATAGAACATCGGAAATCATTAAATTATGGCCTATGTTTATACTTTTTTCCGCTTCGAAATATTTAATTGATCTATCTGGGCGAAGAATCTTATATTTTGAAGCAAAAATAACGTTAAGTGGAGTGCATTTACGTAAGCGCAAAGACGCCATATTGTAGACCTAGGCAACTTCGAGCTTCAAGCTTCAATGGGCGCATTCAGCGGACTCAACAGTTGAGCATTTCTTGTCAACAATCGATTACATGTTGTTTCCTATCTATGCTCTACCGACTCTATGCCGCTTCTGTCATGTCCCTATCAATTCCCTAGCTTACCGCACTGATTAGGCTGCGTTCGGAAACATTACTCTTGTGCACGCGAGCGTCGTTCTATTTTTATTCAACTTTTAGTAAATAACAAAGATAGAACAACGCTCTATTTCCCAACACTTATAACGTGTGTTGCACACGGATGATGTTTCCCAACACTTATAACGTTTTCGAATGTAGCAGGTTTAATCGCTCTGAGAGCGATTAATGACGTCATTACATTGTCTCTGCCAATAAAAGATTTAAATTCATAGTAAAATAGAGTGATTAATTGATTCGGGTTGGATTAAAATTCGTTCATTCGAAAACGCTATTATAATCATACTACCTCTCTATTCTACTACATACACTATATTCTACACCTTCCTTTCTACCGCTTCTTTATCTTTTTTTTCTCTGATTCTTGAGTATCAATTTTGTAATTCAAGTAAGAGTGAAAATTACAAAAATAAAGAATTTACTAGGTTTGGACCAATAAAATTATAAATTTTTTAGTAAATTTGTTCATTTTTGCGATTTTCACCCTCACTTAAATTACAGAATCGATATCTAGTATTTTCCACTATTCCACCTATTCCACTCTTTC
>NW_021853592.1:2425123-2460854 GCF_003651465.1 Formica exsecta | reverse complement strand
CTTTCCATCTTCCCTAATTCCCTCCTTTTCTCCCCACACTCACACGGGTGTATATCAATTGGACACAATGCTTATTGGCTAATTGAAAATGAAGCCCTTTGATTGGTCAATCGTGGATGCGTTCCGATATTCACTGCTAGTACTGAAAATCTAGAGTGCACGTGACGTAAACTATAGATTTTCAATACTGACAGTGAATATCAGAACGCAGTCCCTGTTGGTAACCCTATCTTGGGACCGGTCGATATGAATGGTTGTGTCCAATCGCACTGTGTCCAAATGAATTCCCCCCTCCGCCCCTCTCACACTATCTTATACCTTTCTTCTTTAATATATATATATATATTCTCTCACACTCATGCATCTTCTCCACCAAACATATCTTTCTAATATCACATTACCGCAACCGTTTATCGCAATCGTTATACTCGAAACAGATACCGGAAACAGAAGTTCATGATTCATTTTAAATTATCGCGCGCGTATAATATAACGCATATGAAATAGGAAAATCACAATTTTTCGTCCTATCAAGTATTGGGAAGGATATTAGATTTTTTCGTATTTCCGGCTTTTTATTCAGAGTTTTGAGTAGCATCCCACAAAATATAAAAGAAACTCTTAACATTTTTACGCTCAAGTCAAGATGAATCACTTACTGCAAGATATATTTTGATTTTTCGTATAACATTTTGCGAAAACCTGTTTTGCTGACCTGTAAAAATTATGAAAGGGAGAGTAAATAAGACAAAAGATCACTGTCATGATTGGTTACATACCTCGTTCGCACATGTACAGTTTATTTCTACCATGCTAACAACAAAGATGCCTACAGAGAGAGTTTGCACTATTGTATATATATATGTATATAGTATGTCTATTATGCATCTTTTAATATACAAAATGTATGTAAATATCTATGTGTGTGTTTTAAAATATGATATAATATATCGAGAAATACTTTAAATAATTTTTTAATTATTTGAGAATCACATCTGAATACAAAAATAAAATCGCTAATAAATATGACAAAATTTAAAATTTATAGATTTAATTTATAAAGAGAGTTTAAAATTTATACGCGAATGAAAGAAATTAACTAAGAAAGAAATTAAGTATTTAAAAAAATATTTTCTACGCGCGCACATATATATGTATAATGTATATTAGTTTGATATTTATCTTACGATTGTAGACAGATAGCAAAATTACAAAAACAGTTTCTATATATAATCGTTTTATCGAAATAATCGCATTAGCAATATAAATATTTGTACATGTATCAATAATTGTCTAATCTAGTTTTTATCAAGTATTATCAAGATTTTATATTGAAAAATTTTTTTATTGTGTATGTATGTTTGACAAATTGTGTGTGTCTAACAAAATGTCTAACAAATTATTTTCATTCTAAATAAATCGCAAGAATTTTGTGAAATACTTCAATAAATTTTAATTTTCAGATTAAACACGTATATTTGACATAACGTTTTATTTTTTAAATTTTAAACCAGATATCACAGTGTAGACAAGTGCATTTCCAGCTATACAAACAATTTTTTTTTCAGAAAATTTATTACATAATATTGTCTCGGCAAAGAAATTATATTTAGGACATATAAGTTTTTATTAATAAAATTTCGTCATACTTTACTTTATCTTCGCTATACCATTACTATGGTTATATAAAAATCCAGTTTATATATTGAAGAAATGTAGAAATGAGATTCTCAAAGTAACAAATGTTGCGCGCAATTATTACTTTTAAATAATAACGTGCACACAAAGTCCTTAATGTTTTAACACATAGATTTATAGGCATATCCAGACATATATATGTATTCCCTATATGTATGTATATTTAAATTTGTCTATTAATAACCTTGTATGCTTATATTTCTAAAAAAAAAAATTTCCTTTACTGTTTATAAAAAAGTCTAGTAATAAAATAACACTACATTACTACGCTAAATCATGGATTAAACTTGCATTAAAAACATATTTCTCATTAGCGACTAAATCGTGAATTAATATATACAGGATATCCCAGAAATAGCACACCGCATCTACTAATGACAGATTCTTAAGATCATTTGGAGATGATTTTTTTCTTAGCAAAAATGTCGAGGCATCAATAATGACCGAGTTATAAGCGATTAAAAAAGACGAGCTTTTCGCAAACTAAACTTTATGGAGAAAAAGAGAGAGAACTAAAAGATTAATGAACTACATTCTTAATTAATTTTATATGGAGTTTGCTTCAACAAAATTCTAATTTAAGAATTAGTTGCAAAAATATATGATGTGGTATAAATTGGAAACTTGCACAAAATTATATGCCCTTCTTTGATATTTTTGTTGAAGAAAAATTGTCTCCAAATGAAATCTGTCATTAATAGTTGATGCGCCGATTCTGGGACATATCCTGTATATGTATAAATAATAATTACATATTATGTAATATTTGCATAATAATAAAACGAAAGGTATCATAATTGATATCGCAAACTTACTACTCAATTACAAAATTTAAGCGTACTTACAACGTAGTCTTTTTTTAACTAGCAGTATGGAACAACTTAGAATGTAATAATATTCCTCTCGAGAGCACATTTGAAAAAGATTAATTGCAGTTGACCAGCATAGTAAAATAAAAATGTTCTTTTTACAAAGCCTTGAAGCATTTGGCGACTTGGCCTCGGCAACCTGTAAGTACGTAATCGAGTAAACGCATTGTTTAGGCAACCGCTACACTGCTAAACAACAATTTTATAGGCATACATAGTGACAGATGTGGCATAATTAATATCGTTTAATAAGTTTTTCATGACATTGCTTATTCCCAGTTGATTGGTGATGTAGTTTTGCAATTTGAGAATGTTTGAAAGTCTTAAAAAAATGTTGTTCTGTTATCAATCCGTACATACATATTCAATCTGTGTGAATAGAAATAATATAATCATAATTTAATCCCTAGTTAATCATTTAGAGTGGAAAATGTACTAAAATCTGATAATGACTGGATATCTTACTGAGATAAAACGATCAATAAAATCAAGATTGCTTCGATAGAAATTTTATTCTGATGACATCATGGCGCATTGTTGCCTGCCATTTTAGCGGCTTTGACTTCTTTCTAATCATGAATGAATAAATGATACATCAAATAAACTAAATCATTGTATTTTTTATGATTTATTAACTCTCATGTTTTCCAATAAGCAAACGTGTTACTACTGAATATTATGGACTATTTTCTAAGAAATTATTCAATAAATTCATAGATTTTTAGGCCATTTTAAACTTGTTTTTAACTTATAAAAGTTTTCATAATAATAAAAAGAAAGCTAGCATAATTAATATCGCGAATTTATTACAATAAAACCAATTTTTCCAAAACATGACTAGATATTTGCAAGCGAATCTTTTTGAAAAACACAATTCCTCTGTGTTTTTCAATTATTTTTATTTATCTCAAATATATTACAAAATTTTATGATAAAAAAATTTCTTTTGGTATAAACGGTTTTTAATGTGATATTGTCAATAATAGCGTAAAAGAATTCTTATTCACACGCGGTATATATTATTCTTGACAACGTGTTAAATTAGTGCATTACGTCACATATTTATGCAAATTTCTATTTATGTATATCGCATTGAACATTAGATTAACATAGTTTCTATGCTTTTTGATTTGTTTTAACTACTTTTTATGATTATCAGAGATCAGCATTGTGTTCGACTTCATTGTAAATGCTCTCGAATTGCGTATGTTTTTTTCCACATTCCACTCAAATTAACAAAATTTCAGAACAGTTGCATCTATTTAAAATTGAAGACTAAAGACTGCATTAACAATTGCATTATTTGAGCTTTATCTTGCAAGTCTTGCTATTTGTTTGAATTACTATTTAAGTTTAGTTATGAGAATATTGTATATATATATATATACGATAAATAATAAAAATGAAAAACTGTGTATTTATTCGAAGAAAATTTAAAGTTAATTTTTTTAGCAAACACGATATTAACATTTATTTGCTATTTTTTGTCATACTATTATTGATTTTTAATATAAAGTCTTAAATATTAAACTTTCCTTAAACTCTCCTTAAACTCTATCCTTAAATCCTCATTTTACGAACACAAAATTATATCTGTTCTAAATTATTTTGCAGAAAAGAATGTACGGTACAAAATACAATTAAAAAGCATAATACTATCGTGTTGTTCCTCATGCTTGCTAATATCATTTAAGAGTCACTCAGATTGATACTATAAATGGTACTATAAATGATTAACAAGCTGTATTAATTGCATTCTTTTATATACATGTTGTGTCATAATGAAAGATTTAAAAAAAAAATGTTATGTCCTAATGGAATACTATCATACTATCTTTATTTCGATAAAATATTAGATTTTATCCGACAAATATCGTAAAGATTATGATTTACACAACAATATCGTTTATCATAAATGATTTTATAAATTCGTGTAAAACATACGCATGATAAAGGACAATCGGAAGCAAGTAAATAAACATACCAACAAATACTTTTCGTTTTTTCAATTGTGTTTTTATTTTACTTCAATTTTATATACGGACATAAAACTATTTTTTGGAAGTCGACTTTGCAGGAAAGGTGGACAAGAGTACGTTAACAATGAAGGCTTTTTTTTTAATATAAAGGATATACGTAATTGTAGCAGTGCTTTGAATTGGTTCTATTGAATATCTATTGTTTTCTTTTTAGTCCCTCTTTTTCTTTCTCTCGAAACAAACTTCAAACAGAAGCAAGTCGTAATTTACATGTAGACTTTAGATTTTTAATTATACTTTTCTTATTTTTCAGAACATTTTGGATACATCCCGAGTTAGACGACATGGCGCCCTTGCTTTCGAAACCCGCATATTTATAAACATTGTACAAGCATTTGTTAGCTTGCAGAACGACATAATCGGATGCGGACAAGGCGTTGAACTCGACATATTTCGCATTTTCCTCATAAGTTTTCACAGCGATGTTAATCCTCGCTAGTTCGGTAAGAATGCAGCTTTCCATTGTGCTACTATCACTATTATGGCACTTTGTGGAAAGCTCATTCAATTCTGTTATTAACGTTTCCCCTAACTGTGAAAAAAATTAATATGATTAGAATTTAGTCTACGTCAGTTTTTCGATGGGCGTCCCTCTTTCGCATATGTGCGGCAAATGCAGTATCAGTATAAAGTTCCTAATATGAATAAAAAAATATACGTTGTTCAGTCCTATTCAATCATTTAAAATTTTTACAAAGAATTTTTCAAAAAATATGTGATATGTGTATTATATATATATATCTTTTTTTTTTACTGATATTTTATATATATCAGTCAAAGTTTCAGTGCTATTTTCTGCCGCACCGACATATATGAGCAAAAAAGAGAACTTCGATCATCAATCAACACCAATTAATTATTCAGATAAATTGTCTCAAAGAGTTGATTAATAATAATAATAATAGCAAGAATTTACCAAGGTGAGATCATCGATAAATCCGAGGCTCTTCTCGATGGAGTTCTCAGCTGTTTCTACGCATTCTTCTGCGGCTTTATATGCTGCGTCACTGTGCTTGCTTATGCCACAAAAATTGGTATCGTAGCAGCGTTGTATATCCTTATCCTTCGCTTTATCCTTAGCCTTAGCATGATTAACTTCTCTCTAAAAGTGGATCAATTGATAAAGCAATACAGTAATGTTTTAATATATTATTGAAATAAGTGAACGCACATTATGCGAACGCATATTATGTATATTTATGGGTTTTATCGAATGCGGTACTTTACAATTAATATTAAATTTTTCTATATAAAAATTAATAAAAACATTAATAAATCTATTCTGCATAAGACATCTTGCCGTAGATAATCCGTAAGCTATTTATATCTTTAGCCATAATTATATATACAATATAGTATGATAAAATTACAGTGTTTGTCTCTTATTATTAATATTGTTATCTCTTATTATTATGTTATCAATATAATATCATCTTATTAGCGCTTATTTATCAATATAATATCAATATTTTAACAATATCATAAAAAATATTATTTTGTCTATATACAGTTTTACATTTTAATTTGAATTATTACTCACGCGCATAAAAACGAGCAAATGATTGACCAAGTCTTTATAGTTGTCCATTTCGTCCCACCACTTGTGCGTGACTGTCGTGGCGGTATCTTCTTCCGTTTCTTTACGAATATTTTTGAATTGTTGTGTGATGCTCTCCACTTTCCATATTACATATTTCACTTTAATTGTAATTTCCAAATTCTTCGATAATGGATCAGTAGCGTAGACAATGAAAAGATAAAAACATTGTATTAATCAGTATATGAGTATGAGCAAGCGCAATGCATATAATTCTTGTCAATTGTTGAACTTGAATGTTTATTTAATTCTAATGAAAATATAAAACGATAAAAACGGAATTTTTATTTTAATGAAGAAGTAAATTTAAAATAAATTTTTTTCTTTAATAAACATTCTATCAACATTAAAAATGATATATTAAACACTTACTTGTGCAAAAATTTCATTTTGGCCATTTTGTTCCATGGTGTAATCAGTTTTAGATATTAAATGTTGATCATCATTAGGCTTTGAATTAACATTCTGTAAAAAAAATAACAGAAAAAGGTATATCTCTATCATAAATCATTTTATATACAAAAAAAAAAAAAACTTACTGTTGAAAATACGGTGAAAAGACATAACGTTACATAAATATTCATGATTGCTCGTCGGTATCACTTAGAAGTGGCTCTGTTAACACGAGAAATCAACCACTAATTGTGATAAGTATCACATTAATTGCGCCTTTTTATACAGGATGATAAAAAACATTTTGTCAAGCTTTAAGAGGTAGTAGGGAGGGATAAAGATAAGCAATTATATTACTTAATAACCCAGATAGCCAAGTCTGCCAGATCACGTATTGCACAAAATATGCATTACATATTATATATCGGCAGAACTCTGGCAGCAGCATGATCTGCCGTCTTATTTATTGACTGCTTGAAATAAAATAAGAGTTCAATTTCCATACAAATTTTGAAATTTACGAATTATTAATAAATAAATTATTTATTTAAATTTATATATTTAATTAATTATTTATAACTATGCCAAATATTTACATATAGAATATAACTACGATGTAACACACACATGCTATACATTATATATTATATTTATGACTGGAAAATTACAAGTAACTGACGATTTATCGTAAACATTCATGTAATAACATTTATAATATTCATTTTTATTGGATCTATATTAATAATTGTGCTTTGCAGGCGTGTTTGATCTTTTCCGTGTTTTCATCGTCACATTGTAACAGCAGGCTATGTTCGACTTTTATTGCGTTCCTGCTTTTAATAATTGATGAGATAGATTATATTTTATTCTTATCGCGTTTCTACTGTCACGTTGTAATGGCAGACCATGTTTAATTTCTGCCGGATTTCTATCGTCAGTATTTGATATGGCAGACTTCGCTCGATATTTGCTACATACTCATTCTCACGACGTAATAGCAAACAATACTCGTTTTTTGCTCCATTTACTCTATTATATTATAGCGGCAAGCCGTGCTGCCAGAAATTAAGCTTAATGAGGACGCAGCAAACCGGAATCTGCTACAAAGTCATGATTATACAAGTAAATTTGCTGGCATATTGCTGGCATACTGTTAGCATTTTACTATCTGTAAATACTCAAAACCAATATCTAGTTTCCGAGATATCAAGCCAAAAATATACATATACATCAAATATTTATGCAAATGTGTATGATAGCTGAGTTGCTTTCATTAACAAATAGTAGCACTTATTTAATTTTGCATATATTTTTATTTGAGCACTATGTAATTACAAAATGTTTTTTGTTCATTGATGTACGGATATAACTTTTCCATAACGAAATATTCACTATAACTTGTTATCAAAATGTCTTTTTATCTTTTTATATGTATTGCATCTTAATGAGTTACCGATATAATATTACTTGTATAAGTGGCATGAATAAGTCATAGATTATTAAATCAATAGATCAGATAATCGAATTTCACGAAAAAGATAGCGCATATATTAAAATCTCTATTTGTACGAAGATAAGACACAACTTATCCTATAATTTCATCTTGTGTGAAATGTGATATATAATAAAGATCAATCGGAAGCGATATAAATAAGGAATCGTATCGACAAATAATTCTCGTTTTGCAATTACTTTTATTGCTCTTTTACATTACATAAAATCTCTTTCTCATCTCTCTCGTATTATATTATAGTTGTATACTATACTATATTGTACTATACTACAGAGTCTTTCGGAGCATGTAAGTTAAAACGAATAAAAAACATAATAATCAGAACAATGTATTTTTTTTCAAATTAACAGTCTTAAAACATACTGCCTTTCAAAAGTAATTTTAAACAAAGATTAGTTATATAGTTGAAAATACAATCGTCTCTTGAGAATTTTTTGGTTCTGATGGCGAAGTGGCTTCTGTCGAAGTAGTCGTAGTTGTAGTTGTAGTTGTAGTTGTAGTTAGCTGGATCGTTTCAATGCATTGGACGAGTCTCATCTTAATCATATCACCCATCGAATGTACAGACGAATAAGCCTTGTTTAAGCAGTTTGTGGCTTGTAGAACAATATTTTTGGACACGTACACGATAGTAATCTCAGCAGAAGTGGTCTGGCTCCTTAAACCCCTTATGTCAGCATTTATTCTCGCCAAATCAGTTACGATGCAACTGTCCCTTTTTGAAGTATCGCTATCGTAGCAAGTTAAAAAAATGCCATCCAAGTCTGATAACAGTTCATTTCCAGTCTATGGAGAAGTTAATAAAATTAGAATTTTCGTCAATATTATAATTATTCAATGCAGGATCAATTAATTGTAAAATGCGATAACAATTGTGGAAATATACCGAAATAAGATTATTGATAAAGCCGAGATCGTTCTCGATCGAATTTTCGGCAGCATCATTGCATTTCGTATCATCGTCGTATATTGCATCTACAATTGCATTGATGCCATTATTAGCTTCTTCGTAGCATGAGGTTACATCCTTGTCTGCTTCCTTAGCAGTGTTTACTATTTTCTAAAAATGAGTAAACAAATGTAGCGAGTAAACTAACGTATTTACGTATTTGTATATTTTATTAAATATCGAAGTTATCAATTTCTTTTAGATAATAGTTTAGTAGATTTATATACTTTTTCAATAAACTTGAGCTCTCGATTCTAATTTGAGAATATCATTAAGAATAAATGATAAAATTTTACATTATAGTTACATTATTTTTAATATAAAAAATATTTTATGACTTTAATATAATATCGCAATAATATTTCATTACTCCCGAGTAAGCACATATTATTATGACATCAAATAACGATATTTTGATGATAAATTACGTACATTTGCTATGTGGAAGACATAGTCATTTAAATTTCTATACACAAATTGATTTACATGTATTATAACTATGCATAATTGACTTTATATCTTTTTTTACAGATTCTTATAAAAATATTCAGGCACAAAATAATGCTAATAGACGTATTCTATGTAAAATACTGTTCAAATTAATCTGCAGCCCATATAATTATATTATTATTTAATATTATATAATTACACGATTTAAGATTAAGAATTGCATTAAGAAATCGCATGAATTACATATGAATTATAGTTTCTTACACATTATCAAAAAATTTTGTTTTATCTGTATATAAACTTTTTTAAGAGACTGCGGTTATCAAGATAAATTAGTCGAAGAATTTGTATCTATCCTTAACAATTTATTAGATTAATAAATAGTTAGAATACGAACTCGCAAAAAATTAACATATTGTTCGATTGCAAATCAATTAAAAATGATTACCTTGATTTCTTTAAGTAATAGATTTTTATATTCTCTAAAACTTTTCTGTTCTTCATCCCCTTTTTCCGTGACTTCTGTGATAGTGTCTTCTACAGCATCGGTACGAAGAAGTTTGAGTTGACGTATGATATCATCTATGTTGCTTTTTGCATTTCTCACTTGAAGTCTCCATTTTTCCACATTGTCCGATGCTGGACTAGCATCAATCTAAAATCGAAAGATACAATAATAAGTATTATAAGCAAATGCATATTCTTATAATTTTTTTTATAAATGTGTAGAATTAATGTTTACGATTAGTCGATATAAAACTATTATACAAGATTTTTAAACATCGGGATTTTAATTTGGAAAGATACAGAGAGGGAGGTGGAGTGAGAAAAAGAGAGAGAGAGAGAGAGAGAGAAAGAAATAAGGGAGAGAAAGTGGAGAGAGAGAGAAAGAAGGAAGAGATACACCAACGATTTTTCTTTGACATATTTTATCAAAAAAATAAAATCTAGAAATATTATATTTTAATTTTTTATAGAAAACTTACGGTGTAGCCAAAAGTATAGCCAGAAAGTGTAGCCAAAAAGCATAATGTTACGGCGAATCTCATGCTTGCTTATTGATTACTGGATGCCGCTTGATTTCATACCAAAACCTGACTGACAAGTAAGATTAATTACATCGTTTTATATATACAATGTCTTTTAATCGAATATCAATAATGATTATTTTTTGATAACGGTCGTTAAGATAAAGAATACAGAATTTGTCTTAATATTTACATAACAATCGTATTTTATCTCTTTATCGGGCTTTATCCTACTCTATCGAGATTTATATCGATGTCAGCCACTTCATTTTAGTTAATTTATTATCATTCTAAATAAGTTGCGACAATTTCGCGAAAATATCGGTGACTCATAATTTCTAGATTAAACTAATACAATTATATTTGTAACAAAATATGCCATACAGTACTATGTCATCTCAAAGATAACTGAAAGACGACATATTTTCTACGAAGAGATCTTTTAGTGACAGCATATAGTCGACGAAAAAATAAAACAAATAGACGGTATATGTCCCATTGTAAGTCATTTTTTAGCCTGATGACTAAAAATGACTAATTATAAACATTTTTGAGTCGTTCTAATTATATATATCATAGGATTAAAATTTAATATAAATGCTATTATATTATAATATAGACATTTTCTAGCTTTGCCGAAAAGATGATCTAAGAAAGACATCTTTTCGTCAATTAGTATTTTGTGCTGTCTGCAACAGTATCTAATACGATTTCAAAACGATGTTGGAATCGCGCTTAATGAATATGATGTCTACATATATATATAATATAATTATTGTTTAAAATATAATAATTATTTATATAATAATTAAAATCTAAACGTGTAACTTATTAGAATATATTTTCAAGTAACAGCAATCTGAAATCATAAACCTGTAAAACAAACGAAAATATAATTATTTATGGATATCTATATATATATTTTTTTCTTTTTTTCATGCTAAAGAGCCCTCCACTTTTATCCTCATCATCTAATATCACTGTTGTTCATGTCAATCAAGAAGCGATTAAACTATAATTAATTACAATAATTAATTTATTATTTCTATTAACTAATTTATCATTTTCAAGAGATTCAAACTTGATATATACTATCACTTGATGTTATATATGTTTGTGTGTAATTATTGCGAAACTAATTTATAATAGTTACAAGTCAATGCTGTTAATTAACTTCAATAACTATATACTATAATTAAAATTATAAACCCCTGTCAAATTCTTTCTCACCTATACAATAATATTGCTAAAGGAATAGTACTAGCATGCCATAAAGAATGAGCGTCGAATATCCAAAAGATAGGAGGAAAGTCTGCCAGTTCTAGCAAAGTCACAAAAACAGTCAATGTATTGAACCAACCGATTAAGTACACGTGAGACTTGCGATTAAAATACCACCATAGCATTGTTATCGCGAAGGTCGTCAAGCCTGAAATTACAAAAATTTCATGTTCATAGTATAATTATTTTTCTGTAAAGATATTAACTGCAATGTAGAATTTACCTATCGTTATATTAAGCATCATATTATAACCATAATTAATTTTGCCTGACCATAAGTGCAATAAATGCATACATAAAATGCTTAGATATCCACTAGTTATTATAACAAATGCTTTATTATTCTTGTAGGTTATCCTAAAAATAATCAAAACATATATTAAATTTAGCATTACATATTGCAGACTAAATTTTTGTATATGTCTAAAATATAAAATATTATATAAACTATTTTGAAATTAATCTAAAAATAGTATTGTTCCATATTTTTGAAGAATACATTATTTGTATACGAAAAGAATGAAACTATTGCATATTACCTTAAGAGCATGCAATATAACAATGTAAGTACCATACTGAATGCGCAAGAATAGTCCATGGCTTCTGTAAATGGTCTGTCTCGTGAATGAAATACAGTGGACCAAAACCATCCGTTCAAGCATATCTGCAATAAAACTATAAATTAAAGCTTGAAGAATGCTAATTGCTAAAAATCATATATAAAATTAATATAACCATAATTATAAAAATTGGCAAATATTATTATTAAACAATAGACAATTTTATTGAAAAAATCACCTATAAGAAATTTCATAATTATTATACATATTATATATAATTTTTATCACGTATCACCTATAAGAAATTCGAAAAGTAGAGTTATTGCTTTTTATTTATGATTTTTGTTATTAATTTATAATTTCCCAATTTATAAAACAGATTTGAAGATTATATTTAATTATTACACACTGTTAACCATGATTATGCTTTTATTGATTGTAATTACAGAATCTAAATGTGAAAAATGCTTCTCTATGTGTAGGGCACTTGAATATATACTTACAATGCTGAAATATTCCCAAGCATAGAACATAGGGTTAGTCCAATTTACTTTCCTTCTAAATTTTTGATGCATTACCCAATGTGCATAAAAATTTAATATAGAGAATAAAACTGATGCAGGTTCTTGACATCCAAATAAACGAATAAATGGCCACTGCAAGGAAGAGAATAACTTGTGTCATTCTACTTATAAATGGAATGTTATAAATATTATAAGAGTAAAATTTAATATAACATTAAACATTTATAAATAACATGTTACAAAAATTATATATGAGTAAAATTTAATTTAATATTAAAATTAATCATAATATTAACATTAATCTTTTGTTATACAATTAACTTTTGTTAAATGTATAACACCAGATTATATATAACAAATATTTTTCTATGTAATATTTCATAATTTTCTGTATAATATTTTATAATTCTGCATATAACATTTAAGTATTATTCTTATAAAATTATGTAAAGTTTTACATTTTCACATTTTGCTTACTTTTCCATGAAACTGTGGTATTTTCAAACCATGAGATACAAAAGAGTCAACGGTCTTCCATGTGCAAATATAACTGCAATCTTCCTTACAGGTCCAGTGTAACAAAATTAATGATAAAGATGGTTGTTCCTTAAAAGTTGTTTCTGCAACATATAAGTGCATATAATTAAAAACTCTTTATTAAATATAATTATCTTTATAAATTCTCCTCTTTATATTATATAATAAGGGAGAGAATATTTTTATTAAATTCGAAAAAAAAAATGTATAGGAAAGTGTATAATTAAAGCAACACAAAAAAACTTTATATATTTAATATCTTATTTAATATAAATTTTGTAATATATATTTGCACAGAATAAAAAATATTTTTCTAATCAATAAAAAAATTATTGAATACTTAGAGTATCAAGGCCTGATTATTATATAACACCCTTTTAGAGAAATAATAAATAACAATGAGAGAGAAAAAAATATATAAAATCAGTTGTTACCATTTTTACAATTCCTAGTGAGACACAATGCTAGACATTGCTTGTACGCTTGTGATTTGTCACCTATTGAACCAACTGTATTTCCAAACAGACAAATTTGAAAAATCAACAGAAGGATCCATGCTGATTTTGACATGCCGTCAATACATCGAAATCATAACCAAATTGTAATTGACAGCAATCAATGAAAACTGCTGTTGCAGCACATAGAATTTCAATGCGCATGCGTTGAAATACAGTATAAGCTAAGATTGGCCGCGTTCAGCAGAGAAAGCGCTCAGTTATCGTCTTGTCAACACTTGACGTTGATTCGTTGGTTCTAAAAGTAAGAACCAATCACATTCTATTGCTACTAAGCGGTTTTCTCTGCTGAACGCGACCAATGAAAACTGATGTTGCAGCACATAGAATTTCAATGCGCATGCGTTGAATTACAGCGCGGTATCCTCTCTTTCTCTTTCTTAATATATATAATATATCCCTCTCACGATTGATGATTTGCCCATAGGTGTTGACAGCCAATATTGGTACATTGATGGATTTATATGGCGTGGAGAAAGGCCTAGAGCATTATCGGAGTACACAAAACTTGACATTTGATCAGTATATGTATTATTTACAAAAAGAGGTAGGACATTCTACAAGAGCAAAAAGTCATGAGTCATCAAAAGATTATTTTTAAGAAATATAATTAGAATATAAATGTGTTTATATTCTTTTTTATTTTTAAATGTTTTGTTAAAAGTATTTATATATTTTTCCAAGTTGTTTCATATATTTTCTCTTCTATCTTTGGTTTAGAGCATTAACTTTATCTTTATTGTGTTCAACTTAATGCAAAATTGTTAAATGTTTCAGGTATTCTCTTCTGTAACTGATGCTACCTCTATACATACATTGAAAAGACTGGAGGAAGGTATAGATGAAATCTGTTGGCTGGTCTGTAGAAAGAACTATCTGGAAAGATCCCATCCAGTCTTTGAAAATCACAGTGTTTACCAGTTGTTTAGAATTTACTGTCTACTGGCTGAGACAGATTCCAATGCAACAGATTCTTATCTGGTTGGTTACTTATTTGTTTGTAAACCGAAGATCATTTTGTAAACAGAAACATATTTCATTATATTAGATATTTAATATATTATCTTTGTGTTATACAGGTAACAATGCATGGCGATGAAGTGGCGCGAATTGCTTCCCATCTGGCAATGTCCTTGGGTCTGCAGTGGGACGCTATAGATTTTTCTGCTCTATCAGCAGCTATCAAAATGTTTAGGTAATGTTTTATCAATTCAATCAATAATAATAATACACAGAATGCAATTTCTTTATGAAAAATTTTTTGGGAAGATTTCCCACATTCCTAGCAGTTCTCGAATCTAAGTACAGTGGTGGTAATACCTTGGACACTGTGGCATTAACAGAAGCTATTGATGATCTCTACCAGATTTATGTGGAGAATGTAGTGAAAAAGGTAAATCAAAATGTTGATTAAAATTTCAAATAAAAAACAAACTGTAAGAAAATTATGAAAATTTGTTTATGTTATATATATATATATACAAATTAATTTTTAATATTATAACTCTTTTTATAAATTTTGTTGCATAGGGTTATTTGATGAAGAAAGGTTTTTTATTGCCAACACTACGATATTTCTGGTTTGTACTGCGCCCTGGCGAATTGACATATTATAAAGATCGACACCAAAAAGAACCGTCCGGATTGATATTGTTGAACGCTAACTGTTGGGCTGACTCTCTGCCAAATAATGGGAAACTTGATAGAAGATTTGTTCTTAGTACACCCGAACACAGATGTATAGAGCTAGTGGCAGAGGACCATAAAGGTAGGCTGCAATGGCTTGCAGCATTGCAAACGGCCATTCAGCATTCGGGCGAGAAGATCGGCTATCAGAGGAGTTTGGCCAATCAAAGAAGATCTTTGCGACAAGTAAAATTTGCAGAAAAATAAATAAAATACATTAATAGTTTTAATTACAATTTATTTCTAACCGCTTTGTTGCTATTACTAGGCTACTAAACAAGAAAAAGAAGAGACCAAGCTGGAACTTCAGCATGAAAGGCAAGCTAGGATTGCTGCTGAAATACAAGCTCGGAAATTAGAAGCTCTATCGAAAGAGGAAGGTGCCAAAGTTCAACAACTGGAAGATGTTAAACAGAAATTAGAGCTGCTGCTACAAGAAGAAAAACAGGCTCTACGCGATGAGGAAATAGGTAAGAATATTGTGTATATAATTTATATCAATATATATATATCTTTTTTTTAGAATTGTATAATTTAAATATTATATATGTTATATATTACAGTACGAAATTTGCAAGCAAGAGTATTACGCGAAGAATGGGAGAAAAGAGAGCAATTGGAAAAGCTGCAGCAGGAGCAGCAAGAATTGTTGGAGATGGAGAAGATGAAAAGACTAGAGTTTGAACGAATGCAACAGAAAAACGAACAGCAGTTGCATGGTATAAGATCTAGAATATAAAAAATAAAATATTTAATTGTTTATATACATACATAATATAATTAAATATTATTTTAATACTTTTTTACTACTTCTTGTTAATATATAATTTAATGAAGCTTTTGTGTATGTAAAAGCTTCACACATTAAGCTATAATTAACCTAAATTTTCTAAAGTGCAAAAGATACTCTCTTAGTCTTTAATGTATTTAGCTTATATTTTATACTTTATCTTTAATTTTATTTTTACTTCTATTTTTATCCATATTTTTATTTTAAGATTTTGTTTTTGTTTTATGTTATTTTTAGAAGCCGAATTGCGACTTCAGCAACTGGAAATGGAAAGAGAGCATCTGGATACTGAATTGCGTGTCGCACGTGAAAAAGTAAAACATGCCGAAGAGGCTCAATTTCTACTGGAAACGCAAATCGTGACGCGTCCTCTAAAAGGAGGCGAAAAGATCAAACGTACTCAAAGCTTCATACCGACGACGAAAGAGCGACCACTGTCCATGGAAAATATCGACACCAGAACTATGGCATTGCAAAAAAATATTTGATACATATTTCGCCATTGAGAGCTACAAAAATCAATGCATTTATTAACCAAGTTGCATTTAAGTCTTCCACCAAATAGAATAATACAAAGAGCTTATAGAAACTATTACTACACAACATTTACTATTGTATAATATAGTTGCAGGGCAACTATAGTATATTTTCATGAAGAATGTGAGCTTCGATCAAGATGCAAATTTGATAGTTTTTTATTCTCAATGCCTTGATTTATTTACAATTTTAGTAAAAAAGTATTTAATATTGCATATACAAATATTGTATATGTCCATACTCTTGCATAAAATTATTGTCTCAAAAAAATAATATGACATTTACATTTTATAAGTGTTTATTAAAAAAGATAATATTAATATCTTTTGAAGATTGCATAACATATTTTTGCTTAATATATAAAAATATATATACAAATATATTTTTTATGTTTCAAGTTATTACAGAGTATAGAGCGATATAATATATTTAATATATAAATTTTCATATCTAATTTTATTGAAACAGAATTGCAAAGTCTTTAACACTACGTATATGTGTATATGTGAAAATATTTTTATAAAATTTTATAAGTGACTAAAATTTTTGATTACAAATTTTATATTATATTCCAGTGGAAATGAGAGAGTTTGTTTTAAGTCAAATAAAATTTTTATAATGTATTATAAGCCACATAATATATTGTATCAATTAGAACTTGATCAACACATTATTGATCAAACATGTGTTTATCTAGTTGACCGTAACAGAGGTCTTATTATCGTTATTCTTACGGAAAATTTGTATCTTGTTAAGAATAAACTATTTAAATATTAATTATTTAAGAGTGTGAACATTAATTCGTTGTAAAATGCCGAAAAAAAAGGGAAAGGGAAGCAAATTAGCTCGTATGAGCGACGAGGAACGCGCTCGCTACTTGCAGCATCGAGCTGAATTAGAATTAGAAAGCAAACGACGTAAGCAACAGTTGATTGCGGCGTTTACTAAGGTATATTAAACGTGCAATTGAAATAAATAATGCGATAATGTGATTTTGTAATAAATCATTTTATGAAATGTAGAATAAGCTGAAACGCGAGGAAGCGTTCTCGCGATTAAACACTGCAAAGATTAATGAACAATGGCGATTTATTCTACGTCGAATAAAATGTAAGGAACTTCATGAAAACGTGGAGTATCTTTGGAGAAATTTCGATCGTATGATGAAGACAAAAGATCTCATGATACAGCATTTATATAATGAGCTACAGACAACTGATATGGATCACAGAAGATTGCAAGAGGCTCATATTCAAATTATGGATCTAATAATTGGTAACTCACATTATATAAGTTATATATAAAGTATAAGAACATACAATTAAATATTTTAATTTTAAGTCAAATAATTTGAATAATATCCTAATTTTTAAATTCAATATATATTTGCGTGTGCGCTTGTATAAAGAAAGACATTGATAATTATTGATATTACATAGGAACATATAAGCAAAAATGTATGCATCTACATGAATCCTTCACAAATGAACGCAATCATATTGCTATTAATGAGGTGAACGAATTAAATAGAGTACGAAGGGATTTAGAGCAGCTCTGCGATCAACTGCAGAATATAATTTTTGGACAAGACAAAGAAATAGGAAGCAAATTGACGCAAACGAAAATCCAAAATGCTATTAACATACACAGCATTGTATACTTGGTACAGAATATTTCATCATTATGTACTTTGTCCTATGATAGATATTGATACAATAATGCAAACATATTTTAGAAGGAAGACTCTTTGTCACGCTTGATGCAATACGCTTCCAATGAAGTTGAGGAATTATGGCGACAACTAAATGAAACGATAATCGAGTACGAGAACAATACGGGAGATAAAAGAAAGCAGTACGAATACTTGAAAGAACAGGACGATGCTCATCATGCGAATGTGGCGCAATATCCAAAGTTGCAAATACAGTTGCAAAGTACAATTAAGAGTTTGAAACAGGACACGTACGCATTATCGCAGAAGCGGGAGCATAGTATAACGGAATATAAAGATCAGATTGTGCAAATGAGAAAGAGGATTGAAAGCTTGAGACAAACGTTTTCTATTACTCAAATGCTGGACACCACTCAGCTGAAAAAATTGACTATTATTAGTACCAGCGTTCTAAAAGTATTAAACTTTGATTAAAGTTGGATTTAATTTAACTACCTCTAATTAAATCAAAGAAAAAATTGTGTTTATGTGATGGATTATATATGCATGTATATTGAACAAATACTAACGTTTGGATCCCATAAGATTGCTTAATTTGTAGGAATTGAAAAGGATTTCAGAGAAAGGCTCAATATTGATTTCGTTGCTGAAAATGTGTTCGAGTTTGGAACCGTGTTTACTGACTGTTCAGAAATACAATTTACGCGATACAGGATCTAGAACAACTTTCACGAGCTGCGTGAGTTATTGCGTATACGTAAGAGAAAAACATATATCCTATTAAAATAAGATTAAATAATACGATTATTTGCAGATGTCAGAGCCGTTCGATAAATTGGAGAATTTTTGGGAACAATTTAATTATATTAAAGCTGATAACATTTTCATGAAAAAGGAATGCGATAAGCTGTCTTTCGAGAATAAACAGTTGAGAAACACCTTGCGCACATATCTCTTGACCGTTTCTAAGACTCCAACCGCACGGCCGCTTACGTCTATTTCTATATAAACAGAATACATTTATTTCCAATGGAAAGATCAATATTAACATTTTTTTTTAACTAAAAAGATATGATCTAATATCATATTTTAAAAATATTAATCAATGTATTTTAAAATCAAAATTAAATTTTTGATAAATCGTTTTAAGAATTAAAATAATTTAAAGAAATCAAAAAATTTATATTTTTTGTGTAAGTACTTGGGAATTAATAAAAAATAAAAGAATACGCACATATATACAAATAATTTAATTTATTTAACGGTGAATAAATATTCCTCCTCCGAGCGACAAATATTTGTATGGTCGAGCACGAGTTCGCCCTTTCACAGGATGGAAAAATATCTTTTCCTTTGGTGCCATACTCTCAGTTTCTAGGTAGATATCGAAACATGCCCTCAGTCGTTGTATCTGCGCTGTCAACGTCGGAGATTTTGTCCACATCACGTTGACTTCTCTCTCGATGTCTCTAATGATATCGGCGGATGCCGGTACCATTTGACTGATACTTACACTAAATACTGGTGCTATTTTTGGATAATCTGGCTTAATAGCGATTCTTGCCACAAGTTCACCTAAAAATCATTTTAAATCTAAATGTCTGGAAAATAACTTATATTCGTATAAAAAAATCTGGAATAATAGTAATAATCATACTACTGCCACGACGAAGTACAGCTTCATAGAAGATATCTACGGACGATACTAATCCCTTTTGGCAGAATGCTGGCGAAGTAATATAATTCGAGTAATTTTTCCAGGTCATCGTCGTGAATCGGTGCAATGACGTTGAGATCTTTTGCGGCACTGGATCTGCCGTGCTGATGAAGATTGACAGATTACCAGATTCCAATTGTCGTATCTCCGAACATAAATCTAGCCGCGCTTTCACGCGCCGCTTGATTTCTTTCAATACACTTTCGACACAATCTTGTGCCAATTCTTGACTTGTAAGCTACAAATAGTTAATTAAATTTTAATTAAAATAAATTAAATTTTAGTTAAATATATGCTGATTTAATCATATCAATAAACAAAATTAATTATTTTGTATTATTATAACTTCTTACTATACCCAAGCAAAGAGACTATTTTTTTTCTTTTAACAAGTGTGAAAACAAAGATTTTAACTTTACTTTAAATTAATTATTTTTAACATTTTAATTACAAGTGTATGTACCTTTTGTTGTTGTTCATTCATATCAGATGAGACAAACTGCAGACCAGCCATTCTTTGTGCCCATCTATAAGGAATGCCTAATCCCAAAGACGAGAACGAACCCAAATTATGCCGTGATAACTGATACTGATTGGCGGGATTCGGACTCTCCAATCCCGAATCTCGCGGATATAGTTCGCGAAGAATTGATTCTGATACCAGCATGTCTCTATTAATAAATACAACTTGAAATAATTATCTCAAATAATAGAAAAAAGAAAAGTGTATTTTCTCATAATTATATATTATAAATTTAAATAATTCAATATTACAAGTCAAGAAAAATTTAAGTAATTTTTAAGTAATGTTTAAGTAATTTTACATACCCAGCACTAATACCTCCTAAGTCTTCCGTTTCGAGTTTTGACTCCACTGTAATGACTTTTAAATAGATCATGTAATAAAAGCAAAGAGTCAATTTCGTCTCATCTGAAAAGTTAATTTTACAAAAATGAGATTTAAATCAAGATTTTTAGAAAGATTCCAAATATAGTTTAATTTTATTTAATTTTACGTTTTCTTATATTAAAATATGATCACACATGTTAAAATAAAACTAGAATTTGATTGCAACTTTCAAGCCAATTTTCATAGATCATAGATGTCTATTCAAAACTTACTTTTTAATATGATAATGATTTTTACATGCAATGGGTGTCGTTGCAAGAGCTTTGACCGCTTTTCTTCCTGCCTAGTTTCCCGAGAAACTCTATGATGTCTCTTTTTATGCACAGGCATTTCCTCTACAATATTTTCCGATTGATTCTCAGGATCTGAATCGGACTCTTGCAAACCGTCCTGATTGTTTGCACGTTTTGCTTCATCTTCGTCACCTTCCACTTTGACCACCAATGTATTATCTACAAGATATTTTAAGAAGCAATAAAAATGAGAGATTTTAAGTCATAAAATGGCAACAAATTCATATTTTAAATATATCTGATATATTAATTATACCATAAGCGTCTCTATAGGCAGATGCCTTTGCATATAATACATAAAGTGCTGATGCGAGTAACAAAGCTTTTTGATGCTCTTGACGAATTTTATCTAATGGCAATCCAAGGCTCTCTTGCAATGGTTTGCTCGCCTGAAAACACAAAAAAGAAAAATTTGTCATTTATTTAAATGTTTAAAAAGAACATTATATATATATATATTTTTTTTTTTAAGTAAGTAAATTCATACCTCTAATATAGAATGCAGTTGTGGTGCAAGATTATCTAAGCGAGTTTGTTTTGTTTCAATACTAGATGCTACCGCCTTTTTGCTCTCTGTCAGTTCATCACATAACACCGCCAACTGTTTTCTTTGCGTCAATTCCCACTCCAAACGAGCCAATCTCAATTGATGAGGATTGTTTTTTGTTATTTCCTAAAATACATTCGTCACATGTATTATAGAAAGATGTTTAAATTTACTATATAGCTATATGAAAAATTTATATACAGATCGTGAAATGCTTTCTGGAGCTTCTTTATAAAATTCCTCTTCTGAAACAAGTTCTATCAATTCGTCTTTGGATCTACAATGAAAGAAAAGAAAAAAGTAATTTTCCTTTATTTAAAGATAATAAGAGAATAAAGATCTTCCTCTCTACATAAAAATAAAAAGATTTACTTAAATTGAAGACACTTGACGACTTCTTTTTTCAAATGCATCACTTCATATAACAGATTCTGTAAATGCAAATGTCTACTGTCTACACTGCTTTTTGCAGCCACAAGAGAATCGCGTGCGCATTTTGTACGAAATTTTTCCATGCGATTTAGCTTCTTCAATTCTACAAATGCCAGGCATGTTTGAATTTGCAATTCACGAATCTCATCTTTCACCTAAAACATATTTGTTTTTTATTAAATTTACAGAAAACTCAACAATAAATAATGACTATTATTTTTCAGGCTTTGTTACAGACATTTGGATCTCCACTGGATTTCAATTTAACTATCTTAGCCATTGCTGCTCGAATATTGTCGCAGGTCGCTAAAAAACATTCGGAATCGTCTTCGGGCAATCTCTCATTAGCTTCCTTTTCTTCATAACTTATTATTGTCTAAGATAAGGATATAAGTTACGTGTAATTCATAGAAGCAAAAACAACATATTTTGTTACTATTTTTGGTTCTTTATTATAATTAACAAATAATTATAATTTTTATATACCTTGTACATGTCTCCGTCTTTCATCGACGTTCCACTGCTTGCATTCACGGACTTCCTTCTTTTTTTCGTACCATCCGATTCATTTTCCTTACCCATTTTATATTAATTATATATCTATATATATATATATACACAAAAAGAAAGATTCTCTAAGATATATACTTTCACTTATAACTAATAAAAACGTTCCGGGTTAGATTAAAAAGAAACGTCCCGGAATGAGATTGATGAGGTTAGAAAATCTCGAAGAATCTTAACAATATGGGGATGCGTTCAAATAAGGTTATATCGATTGACAGTCTGGTTATATTCTGCTCAATTGTAAATAGGTCGTTCTTTATAGCTGAAGTGGCTGCACTAGTTCAGAGCATATCCAAGATCGTCTTAAGTGTGGTCTTGGGTCGTCTTAAGATCCCATTCAACCAATGAAATGGCCGCATAGTATCTTAAGATCGTACTTAAGACGATCTTGAATATAAGAACGGACTATGAATACCGGCCTTAGAACCAACAAATCAACATCGAGTGTTGACAAGACAAGAGCGCTTTCTCTGCCGAACGCGCCCATTGGCTGCCCTGGCTTCACCTGTCACATCGTTGTAGCAGTCTAGTTTATATATAAAGTCTATGTTTGCCGCGCATGCGATAAAGACTTGTCTAACCTAATTACCCATGTATCAACTTTTGAGGAGCAGACAGCAGAACAGAATGGAATAGGGATTGAAATATTGAAATACAGAAAATGCAAATGTTTTGCATATTTATTTTTACGCAATCTCAATCTCGGATATATCATTTTTTAAATAAGTTATTTGACTATTCTTTTTAAACTAATGGGTAAGCCGAGAGATATAAGTACCGAAGAAGAAATGAATTTAGGTATGATTCTCTATTCATATATTTAATTTTTGCGTTATACTTCTCAATGACATGTGATGTAAATTTTTCCACGATTCTCAATGTTGATTAAATAATTGATCAGATACAAGTGATGTCCTACCGCAAAAAAGACACAAGAAACATAAACATAAAAAGCACAAAAAGAAAAAGCTCATGCATGACAACGACGTCTTTGTTGATATCACAGCTGATACTGACCGGAAGAAAAGTTTTAGGATAAAAATGAAAAAGGAGGATGAAAGGAGGTACATGTATTATATTTTTTTTATAATTTTTAATATATATATATATATATATATTGCAAAATTATCAAGATATATTAATTAAATAGAAAAAAATTGTTTAATTGTTTAGAATAATATATAATATCCAACTAAAAAAAATTTCAAGAATACTTGAACATTTTACATATGTACAATCTATGATATATTTTTCAGTTTGGATAAACGTGAAAAAATATTGAAAACATGTAGTATAAGTGTATCTGCAATGAATACTACATCTTTCCCAAAAGCAACTACAAAGAAGAAAATTCCGAAAAGCAACAAAGGTAAAGATAGTGGAACCAGCAGCGAAGAAGAAAGATGGCTTGATGCTATTGAGTCTGGTAAACTTGAAGAGGTATGTATTGTATTTTCTTAAATATATTCTATTTCTATTTATATACATTTTGATAATACAAATTAATAACTATAATAAGAAATAATAAAAACATATATTTTATTTCAGGTTGATGATGAATTAAAAAAAATTAAACCAAAGGATCCTAAACTCATGACAGCTCGACAGAGAGCAATGTTTGAGAGAAAAACTGATACTGAGCCAAATTCAGGTGTGGAACAACTTATGTCATTACCTACTGGTTACAAGGAAAAAGTCATGACTGCAGAAGCTATACAGAAAGCTGCTTTGAAATCTCTGAAGCGAAAACAACTTGCTGATGAAAAACGAGAGAAAGATAAAGTACTGTTTAAAACAAAGCTTTCCGATTAAACCAATGAAGTTTTTTAATTTTGAATAAATATTTTTAAATGATTTTTGTAGAAAAAGACGATGGAAAGGTTACTTAAGAAACAGGAATCTAAAGCATCCAAAGTTATCAGCAAGGGAAGATTATCTAAGCAACAAGTACCACTAGTGACATATCGTTTAACGATTGAAGGAAGTTCTATATCTCTGCCACCTGGTGAAGATTTTCCACTTTGTCCCACCAAAGAGTAAGTATAATAAAATTATAACAGTTTTTTAATAATATTTAAGGTAAATAACAACAGTTGTGTATATTCTTTTGTTAATTTTATTTCAGAAAAATTCCGCCGGAACAAATTCTTTGCGGCGTAAATCAATGTGAAAATCCAAAAAGATATTCATGTTCAAAAACTGGAGTACCATTATGCAGTTTACAATGTTACAAAACCAATCTTCTTTTAAACACATAAACAATGTACAGACAACATTAATATTTTTTCGAATAAGAAACTAAACTATATTTATATAGCTATATGTAAATAAAAATCATATTGATAAACTATAAAAATATTATTTAAAAATGGTTTATTCAAATCTATGTATGGTTATATATGTAAATACGAATGTGTCTTTTTTTTGTTAGTCTTTAATCGCTTGTTTCTTTTCTGAAAAAGAAGAAACCATTTCTTTTTCTCATCCTTTTGTTGTACTATATAATAATGCTTCTTCAATTATATATAGTAATAAATAATAAAACTGCATTTGAAGTGAACATTATGTGAACATTATACAACAAATGTGTATCTTTATGATAAAAAGAAAAACAGATAGTCTTTTCTCGAGGTGTAACACTTTAGCATAGCTTAAGCCTTTCTTTCACCCACTCTTACAATCTCTAAGCAGCGAGCTGTTCGCAAAACGTTCACTTCCTGAATCGATCGGTCGGTCAGTAGTCGACTTAGATCCGTGCAGGATCGTTCAAACTGTATGTACGTATACGTGCTATGGTACAACCCAGATATTCTGGGCCATCATGTCGTGTCTTCGCTATTCGATGGTTTTGATATTAGTTTCTTGTCCGATTTCGGTTTTGTGTTCTGGGACATTCGGTGAGTGAAATCTTTTATAATAGCAAATATTAATTAGCTGTGATTTTGGAAAAATATTGAAAAAGGTTTACCGTTTTATGTTATTGTATTCCTAAATGTGAGATGGTGCGCTTAATTCAATAAAGTTAATTTGATGATCATTAATAAAATATCGATCAATGAAATTTTTATTTTTATTTAATAAAAATATTTTAATGACTAAACGATTTTCTAATTTTCAAAAATCAGATGATTATCATGAATGTGCGCGTCCTTGTTCCGGCGAAATATCTTCAAGAAAAACATGCGTTTATCGGTTCTTCGTCACAGAATCGCACGGCGCAATAAGGTGAGATAGCATTACGAAATAATACAATTTATTTATTTTATCTTATTTTTAAGTTAACAAATATTTAATAATACTAATACTTTATATATAATATGTATACGCAAGTAGAAAGAACATTTATAAACTAGAAAATGTTTAGTAACGTAAAAATAACGCAGTGTTATAAAAAAAACAAAAGTGTGCAAATATAAAACGAAATCGAGAAAGCGGAGCACTCGGGAAGCTTTGAATTGAATCAAAAGATTCGATAGTTTTCTGATGTGAATTTTTTCGAAACGTGTTTCGCAATAATAGTAAATATTTCTCCACTTTATTCGAATTGGAATGCAGCATTCTAACGGTTAATATTCACGGTCGTTGAATGCATTCTATACTTTGATGTACAACAGGTTCCGATAACCATATGCACACATATACGCAGATGCACTATCACACTTTGATACGTACATATACATACATAAATTATACTATAGGTTCATATATATATATATAATATGGTGTTGTATACTTTGTATGAATCTTTACGATATGCGCTTTTTAATGCCAGCAATTTCGTGGTTTTCTTCATATAATTACTTTGATTCGATTATCGAGCTTAACATTTTCTTTCAATCAAATCCATTTTTGCTTCGATTTTTTCATTATATAAAGTTCAAATATATATAATTGAAAATATTAAATTTAAATTATCTGAGTATATTCGATTGTTAAATAATTATAAGACAAAACACAAACCATATATATATATAACTAATAATATAACTATATATAACTATAACTAATAATATAACTAATAATATAACTATATATATTTTTAATATAATATATTATTATAGTAGTTCCTGTAACAAAATCGAAGACAAGGACGAGATCTCCACATGTACAAATATTATCGCGTCAAAGAGCTTTTTGACAATTAACGGAAGAAGTCCGGGACCAGCTATACAAGTAAATATGAGTACGATTTTCTTTTGCACTACATATTTTTTTTCTACAAATATCACGATAAAAAGTTTTTATGTCTAGTTTTTAATATTTATGTGTGTAGTGTATATTCTCTTTAAATATTATTAATTATTATATCATAATTATTATACATCGTTCTTTTACACAATCGATATTGAGGTGATGAATATCAGTTATATATTATAGTGTCGGCAAAAAGAAAAAGTGTGTATTAACTTTTGTGAAAGAGAATTTCTTTCAATGGCATATATATATATATATATATATATATATTATATCTGCATAATAGATTTGTCTCGGCGACACAATAGAGGTTCTTGTTTACAACAAATTAAAAAGCGACGAGTTGACTTTCCATTGGCATGGAATCCGGCAAAAAGATTTTAATTATATGGACGGTGTGCCTATGATAACACAATGCCCTATCTTACCCTACAATGGTTTTCGTTATAAGATAAATCCCGAAAGCGCAGGAACATATTTCTACCACGCTCACTCAGGTACGTGAATGCATAATATTTTATTATATATATGTAATTTTTCGTAATAATTTCTCTTGCGTAAATATATATTGATATACGCGTTGTAACGTTTTGAACTTTTATCTGTGAATGCGAATGCTATCCTCTGGACATCTTTTGGACATAGGGACATGAAATCATTACGCGAGTTTCGTATTAACAAAAGAACAAATTGAAAGGGAAATTCTGCGCAAACTCTAGCTGTAATTTCGAACTTAAATCGATTCGCCCAATTTTGACTCCGGTCTACGCCGTAGAACGTCGTTCTATCCGGCGCTTGCATCAAGAATAACAAGATCAATAACATCCGTGGACTCGAAAGAGCAAGAACCGGGCGTTTCTCTTGTCACACTGTTTCTTTATTACAAATAAAAGTCGCGTACGATTTCCATATACAACCGTATTCTTCTTAAATATATTAATTATATCGCGCTGAAGTATCGTGACTCCGAGATGGGGGAAGAATCGTTCTATTCGGCAGAACAAAAACAGTGGAGCTACCGGATTCAATCGACGCGATATGGCGAGTGGTCCAGTCTAATCTCCGTGATATTTCCTTCCTTCGCAAAAGAGCCTTCATGATTCCCCGCTTAAATCCGAAGAACGCCGCGCTTTGAGACTCACATAGAATTCTACAGCGCGGTCTAGTTCGAAAGAGTCAGTCAGTGAGAAAAATAAAATTGACGGAATGGGGGGCGGGGGAGGGGATCATTAGTCTCACAGCAAGGAGACGGAGTGTACGGGTCGTTGACAGTTCGAGGACCACGTGACAACGCCAGTCTAGAAAGGATACTTGTACTGTCATCAAGGTCATCAACTCCGCTGACGCGACAAACACTCCTATATCCACCTACACCGGATGAGCTCCTCGTAAACGGTCAGGTATATATATTCTCTTCGCCATTATCATTATTATAAATAAAAAAAAAAAATTCGCTCGCTTGAATACCAATTCGGCTGTGTCGGAATATTATAAAAATAATTATAAACAGCATATATGCGTTGTCTGCGCTCGATGTAATAGTTTAGATCATAAAGTAAAAATGCGAAACGATGGAAAATAATTTACATCTCGGGATGTATTTTTGAAATTTTTACAGGCACGACAAGTATTTGTGCGAGTAAAGCATGGCTTTTCCTATTTATTACGTCTTATTAATGCCAATGCTCACAACTGTCCCATTTTACTATCTGCCTACGGACACTCGCTCCGAATATTGGCTGCTGATGGCAATCCTGTACAATCGATGACGGGCACGCATGTCGTTTTATTCCCAGGTAAGTTTCACATCCTATCGTTTTTCCGATATCATATCCAAGCGCTCTCCATAATACGGTTTTAAATCGACACAAAAATCGGTCCCCGTCTCTTTATTAATTGTAATGCAAAACTGCATCGCGCTTGAATTTAATAAATTTTAGTTGTGTACCCCAAATATACCTATATGGTAAATCTGTTTTATGATTCTATATGTAGGTATAATTGTTTCATTACATCAATGTATATATAAATAAATACGCCAATAATATATTCGAGCGATTAAATTTTTTATCTCTCAACTTATTTAATTTATAAAATTATTTATAAAATTATTTATAAAATTATTATAATGTTCATAATTAGCAAACCCAGCTAACGGGTTAATGCACGTATATTGTATTTATCGCACGTGCTAAATAAATTTTTGCGCTAGAGATTTCAAAATATAAAATATCACGTCTATTCTATAATGAATTAGAGCGTACTATTATACAATATAAATAAATAAACTAGGAGATAACACATCGTGCGACAAAAATCATGCACTCTACAAATCAATAAGTATATAATCGCCGTCAAACCTTATCGATTATAACGCGTAAAAATTGCGTAGACTTTACGAGCACGGTATATATACGATACACTGATATAATTAACGCGAGAAATGAAGCATCATGTATATACGAGAAAAAGAAAGGGATGCGGGGAAAAATAAGTTAATTCGGAGTCGAGTGTACACACCTTCATGTGTGTTTGTATACAGGGTGTCCCAGACCTACCGCACCACCTGCTAAGAGCAGATTCTTGAGATCATTTGGAGATGATTATTCCTCAGCAAAAATATCGAGGCATCAATTAATTTTTGTATAAGCGATTCAAGAAGAAGGGCTTTTTGCAAGCTAAACTTTATAGAGAGTTAAAACTACATTCTTTAGTTAATTTCAGATAAAGTTTACTTTAATAGAGAGAGAGAGAGAGAGAGAATTATAATTTAAGGCTTAGTTACAAAGATATATGATGGAAAAAATTGGAAATTTGCAAAAAAATAATGAGGAAAAATCATCTCCAAATGATCTCAAGAATTTGCTATTAGCAGATGGTGCGGTAGGTCTGGGACACTCTATATGTACATATACGCGTTGCTGATTCCGATCAATGTCTCGCACGTACTCCCTAAATGCAGTCGCGTATTTCATATAACCGGCTGCGCCGAAAAAGATAATCATAATCGCGATGATCATAGAAAAAAATAGATTTCAAATATTTTTACCATAATGTAAACAACGCGTAAGTTTTTATTATTCTTCATTTATGACCAAGGATGAATACATAATATTATAAAGAATGAGATAAAACATATTCGCAATAATTCGAAGATGCTTGATGAATTATTTAACTTTTAACATGACTCTAAAGCATCGATGTTTTCATACTTTAAGATTTAACGGAGCAAACAAAGAAAGATCCTAGAGGGTCGACGAGAAGAGAGCGGTATGGGGGGCATCAGTGGCATTGGTAATAGCGGGAGAGGGAGATTTTCTCCCCCTCTGCCCCTTTCTCACACACTCTCTCTCTCTTTCTCTTTCTCTCATAACACAACGCTTGTATAAGAGCGATGTGGACGGTGAATCGCGACCAGGGAATAGGAACGGACGACATTCGCGCAGACTCGGCCGTCTTCGTGCTCTCGCCAGGGTTTCCGTAAAGAGAAATAAAGAAAGCAAGGTGGCCAAGCGCGCGTGAGCCCCGCGCAAAAATCATTAAAACGCGCGCTCGTTTCGCGGCTGCGGCTTTCGTCGTGTTGATTCTGCCCCGCAATTTATTAGCGGACAGTAGACAACGGCCCGTTGACGACCCTCGCACGACTCAGGTCGCCCCTTCGCTCATCGCGCGCGTGTTTTCGCGCGCCCAGAACGCAGCTGCATTTGTATCTTACATGTACAGTCACGGGACACTTTGGGAAGACGTAGGCGCATCTAGCGGGACGCGCGTCGGCATGGAGTGGACGCGCGACAAGACCCTCGAGCTGCTCCGCGAGTATCAACAACGGCGTGTCCTCTGGGATTGGAACGCCCGGGGCTACCGGGACCGCGCGAAGCGCAAGCGAGCTATCCAAGAGCTCGCCGAGATTCTCTGCTGCAACACCCTCGAAGTTGAAAAAAAGATCACCAATCTCAAGTGCCAGTATTCCCGAGAGGTGCACAAAATTCAGAACAGCCGCGATACCGCCACCGGCCCGGACGACCTATATGTCTCCAAGTGGTTCGCCTTCAAAGCTATGCAATTTCTACAATTTGGCACGCGTAGATACAGCAAGCGGAAGAAGGTAGGCGGAAGAGAAGAATATCGTTCACGATTCGCCCGCAAATGATCTTTTAAGATTTTACCGGCAATTTTGATGACGGATGAAACAGTCGATATTGTTATAGAAAGTCATTTTCTTTGGTTCTTTTCGTGTAAAATTATACGAGTTCAAAAATCATTATATATATTCATCTACATTCTATTTAAAAGAGAGAAAGAGAGAGAGAATGTACGCATATAATAATTATATATCATCCTGAGAGTTGCGCGTGTTTGTTTGGAAATTTTTCAATAAAGAGGTATTAATTTTTTTCCGCAGCAAATAATTCGCTATCTTTTCTTAATTAATCGCTAGTTAATTCAAATCTCATTCTTTAAGTGTAATCTTTGGTTTTGATTTTTACAAACATCGTGTACGATTCGGCGATTTTTGGCGTGTAAGATTTTTCATTCAACTAATAAGATATAACACAAGATATAATACAATTCGCCCTAAAAAAAATAGCACGATGCGTCGCTGATCGAGATAAATGCTTCATTGACTCGTGTGGCGACGCGTAGCGACATATTATTATTATTATCATCGTCCGCTTCCCAGCGGAAGTTTGAGTCGATTTTTGTTTATATCCGACTCGATCCATTCTGTGATAATTCCGGTTTAGCTGTGTTTAATTTCGTCGCATGTGCACGGAAGAACAATAATAATAACGCGCAACATTTTTATGCGCCAACATCGACAACACGAAGATGATGGATTCCATATAATTTCTTTCTATTTGATATTTCAAAGTCATTGTATTTCTTCTCAAGAAGACAATTACGATTTTTATAAATGTTTCCTGCACTATAGCAATTATCGTAATAGCAATGCATTTCCCATGTTTTATACGAGGAAAAATAAATACGCGTGAAAGTTTCAACAGCGGTCTTTGGAGATTAACGCGTAAGATTAAATTCGAATCGTGCGAACGCGACATTAATTGAGCGAATTCTAAACGTTTGTAATCCATAATTGTAGCTAAAAATAATGACAAGAGATTGTGAAGTAAAGAAAGTAAATTCTTTCCGTCGCTATTGTCAGAGCGCGATAAAATTCTTGATCCAGCCTGATGCCCTTTTCGCAGAAAGTCGAGGAGGGATCAAAGCTACAAGAAGAATACATTGTGAGCGACATCGATCCAGAAAGCATAACGTTCATGGACTGCAATGAAGAGACAAACGGCTCCGGTACCGGTTCCTTCAATGCTTCGCTAAGCGAGGACGCCGAGGAATCCTCGTCGTCCAGTCTAAAGGCAATGGAATTATATAGTTGCTCCTTGCCGAGCCAAGACAGTTCGCCGGTCGATCTCAACGAGGTCGAACGGATGAAACTTGAAGCCGGCGAAACGGATGAGAAAGGACGGAGAAAGACGAAGGAGGAGTTCGCCAAGTTCGGTGAGAGTATTGCCGTGCAGCTCGCTGAAATTCCCGACTCGTACTCAAGATCGGTTGCCAAACTTAGGATCAATCAGATTCTCTTCGAGGCAGAGATCGGGGTTTACGCGCAAACGCGTCGCTAATAAGCCGGTTGTGGTGATGGAAACCATCAACACGGAAGACATCACGCGACAAGTCATTGTCATAGCGTTAGCGCTATCAACATCGCTATCGACATCATATTATCTTTGCAACGAGCAAGACTTGCTCTTGCCTGAGTAGGCTTCGGTGGTAAAAGAAAGACGATTCGTCAAGCGAATGAAAAATTACTCGATACGAAAGACCGATCGATCGTATGTTAGGATGAGTAGAGTGTGCCGCGGCGAAATAATTATCCGTGTATCCCCCCATTTCCGCTTTCACGTATCCCACGTATTTCGCGCTTTCACGAGCTGTAATTTTTAAATAGAAAGAAAGAGAAAAAGACAGCGAGAGATATAATTTAAATTATTTAAAGCATTACGCTTATCTTAAATTTACATAGAAAAATCAAATGTGTTTATCGCGTATGACGTAGAAACTAATGCGAATGCCTTTGATCTTGATAATCGTACCGCCGCCGACTATCTTGTTATTAACCGAAAGCAGATGATTCTAAAGACTGAATCAATGATCAAGACCTTATAATGGCAATTTTTTGTAAGAATTTGAGTGAGAATATGTCGATATTAAACAGATTGATTGTTCTTCGAAACTAAGCAACCTTCTAAGTTAAGCATATATAACATATATACACAATCTCCATTCTTCTCATTCGACTTTATAAATAAAATGTGTAAAGTTTATAAAAAAACTAGTATTAAATAATACGTTAATGTATTTGTTTTTGTTTACAATTAAATATCTGGCTTGCTCGCATTGTTCATTGATTAACTTGAATCAACTTAAATTTTATTTTTAACGCAATGGTACTGCAAGAAGAATGCAGAACAATTTAAAATAATTTTTTCGATTTTTGAGAAAAGTCCTGGTGATGTGAATGAGTTGTGAATGCGAATCGATATGGGATATTTTTTATTCGTAATCACCGTCATGATGAAATATTGTGTATAATGCAACTGCTATAACTTTTTATAAACAAATATTAAACGTCGATAACCTGATATAGATCAATAAATATAGTTATTCGTCCCTAGCAGTAAGATTTAAGTGTCCACAATAATCGAGTCGAGGATATGATAGCGGTGATTACAGCGATTAGTCTATAATATAATTTTATTCCGATAAACACTTTTATCGATCTTACATCTAAATACCGAAGTGAATTATTATACTAGCAAGTTAAACGTGTGTATATCCCCTCTAATAATATCTGTATCGCCGTTTCATGATTTAAAACACTAAATCTCAGTGAACTGCCCAACATGTTCAAATTAGTCTTGAAATGTTTGCGTGAAACAAACAAAAATAAATGTGCTCATGTAGCAGTTATTGGTTAAAGTCCGTCAAAGATTAATAGCGAGAAAGTTGTAGATATTTGAATGTGAATGTACTGTTATGCCCATGTCTAATACGGTAGAGCTTTTAAAGGATTCTCCGCTCTGAGGATTGAAACTTATCCACCAGATATAAGACACCTTGTGCTTTTTCACAAAATATATTTTAGTAAAGATAATACAAAAAGTTTTGGCTCACTTGTATACCTTAAAGTTTTCAAACGTGCTCCATTATAGATTGATTTTCCGACTGATACTGTTGCTATATTTACTTTATATATTCTTTAGTTTAAGAAAAGGGATGCATGACTCTGACTGATGTCACGTACCGTGCTCTCTATTTCTTGTTTTTTATCTTGCAATATTATACTGACTCGGCACTTCCCCGCTAATCATCCGAACGCTTAATCAGGTTTCTTAAGAACTTAATCATGAGCTGTTTTCTGGTTTATCACAACTCATTTCGACAATTTAGAATAATAATTTATAATACTTAATATTATCGGGTTACGATAGTACATACAAAAAAATCAAAAATAAAATTAAGTCGGATACAATAATTTAATGGAACTAAATAATTTACAACTCAAAAAATAATATATATATATATATATGTACGACCGTCTCTCTTCTTCTTCTAGCGCAATTTAAACAAATTCAATATGTATATCAATGCAATTAAGCGTTCTTCTTCTCAAAAAATTTCGCAATTATCTCTCTCTCTCTCTAGATATATATTTTATAAAAATTTTATTATATTTGTTGAAATTTGTACACTTTTGTTCAATAAAAATTATAGCGTTAATGTTATTATCGTCATTAATATTGCTCCTTTGTTATTCAGGATCATATTTAAGATTCATTGTGTTTCGATAAAATAAATTGTAATTGATTACGAATTCAATGAAACGTTTATTAAGAAAACATCAATTTTATATCAATCGTACATGAAATAAAACGCAAACAACTGTGTAGCGTATAAATTACAGAATTAAAATTTCTTTTCAGGCGAAAGACTCGATTGCATTCTAATGGCCGAACAGACGATCGGCAAGTATGCCTTCGACATTCAGGGTCTTCGAGATTGTCGTAATTTGCGTCACGAGGCATATATTTTTTACGAGAATACCAGATTGGATTCGTATGCGATAAGGAGTACTATTGACAACCTCGATGAACAAGCGTTTAAGATCATTGAAAATGGTCATCATTGTCATAAGATATCGAACAATGTCATTTGTTCATTGGATCTGAAGAATACACAATTATCGCAATTGGAGGAAAAAGCGGACGAAACAATCTATGTGCCTTTCGACACAAATGCCTTCTCATTCTTTACGGACGAGATGACAGACAATTCTTACAATTTTTACACATCGAAACACTATCCAGCTTATTTGAGTAAGGAAATTTTTGTATTTTATATTTCTCTTATATA
>NW_021853592.1:2422132-2425007 GCF_003651465.1 Formica exsecta | reverse complement strand
CTTATTAGTATTTATGTTTTTCTTCTAAAAAGATATAACATTTTCGTCATTATCACATATCGAGGAAAATTTCAGGCTTAGAAAAAGGCACGACGAAGATATCGCAGATTAACGGCATGTCTTTCAAGTATCCTTCATCTCCGATATTATCGCAACCGGAAAACACCCTGGAGGACTCGATTTGCACCCTTGACAAACGTTCTAGCAATTGTGCCGATACACCGTTGTTTTGCGAGTGTCTGCAAATGATTCAAGTTTCACCGCGGAAAACAATCGAAATTGTATTAATAGATGAAGGTAATATCATCGTGCGAATGTTCCGCAAAATAATTAACATTCTATCTTTTTCGATTTATAGAAAATCAATTTCCTTTAATAATATTAATATATATAAAAATTGCTTCTTAGATTAAAAATTTCTCAGGGTAAAGTTAATCGCCTGTACAGATCGTATTTTCCCCAGGCTTCGGAGGCGATGTATCTCATACGTTTCATCTACACGGTTATAATGCCAGTATCGTAGGCCAAGAGAGTTTCGAGCGACCTATTACCAAAGATGAAATTATATCGTTGGACCGTAGTAGAAGAATGCACCGAAATCTTGTGAATCCGGTACGAAAAGATACTTTCGTTGTACCAAACAAGGGCTATGTTATTCTTCGATTCTACACCGACAATTTAGGTAAAAATGATACCTCCTGTACCATGCATATACCATGAATAGAATAAATCTACGCATATTAGTAATTAAAATTCTTTTTATTGTATTTTTCAGGATATTGGTTATGGGAAGCGAGAAATACTGCTATACATCCTCAATTACTCGGGCCTGGAATGCAATTTGTAATGAAAGTGGGGCTCGATCGAAATTTGCCTCTTGTGCCGATCGACTTTCCTAGTTGCGGCAGTAACAAGGGCATGGATTTAATATTTGAGAACTCATAAATATTTTAAATATTTTTTTATGTATAGCACATATGAGACACAAAAATAAAATGTAGTATATCAAATGTCAATCATTGAGTTAAAGGAAGATTGATAGACCCGATATACCGGGTGTTGCTCATCATTATTGGACAGAATATATTGTTCGAGACTGCTGTTTGAGATTGACGAAAAATAAACCTTTTTTTTTCTATGATGAATGTAAATTTCATTCTATAAGATGTATGTACGTATATACTAATATGTAACTATGAATAATATGTAATTATGAATAATCAAGAGAATATAATAATGACGAAAATAATGAAAAAATATTTGATTCAGATAAAGATCCATTTTAATATTTTTTAAATAAGCATTATCTTATGTTGATTTAATTATTTAATTAGTTAATTATTATTTGTGGAAATGTTTTTTTAAAATATCCAAATTATAAAATAAAATAAATAAACGTTTTAAAAAAGAAATAATATTATTGGTGTATTTTTTTATTATAGATGTTAATCAATTGTTTTGGATTAAAATAATAACTTTCTTATTGTAAACAGCCATCTAAAAAACGTACATAATTTTGTTATACTACAATAAAGATATATATTTTTGGCCAGTTTTTTAAAATTCTGACACCACTGTGGTGTCAGCGCCGATTAACTGTATCGACTGACTCACATTTAGACTCCAATCTATTTGTTGACTCATTGTCAAAGTCGACAGTCGCGATTAGTAAACGAATCGAGTTGGAAGTCTTTCTAATCTAGATTTTAGCAATTAATAGTTTTCGCGCTTAATCATTTTACATTATAATCATAATATTAGAATGAGTGATCTTAGTAATATAATTAGTGAATACGAAGAATCGAAGGAGTGCCGCGACGAGAAATTAATTCAAACTGTGAAAGCTATTCCAGCGCTGTGGGATTCACGTGTCTCCCTATATAAAAGGACAAAGACAAAAAAAAACTGCTGTGGGAACAAGTGGAAAACGCGATGGAAGGTTTGTATAAATATTCAAATATTACATTTATTGAATACTTTAATTATTTAAAACATATTACACGATGCAAAGTTGCAAAGTGTATTTTAAGATTTTGTTTATTATTATAGGTTCAATAACGGCGGAGGAGGCCAGCAAACGCTGGAAATATCTTAAGGATTGTTACACGAGATACAAAAGGGAATCAAGTTTCCCACGGCGGCCGAAGGAATTCAGATTTTCGGAAATGATGAGCTTCCTTGAAGCAACGGATACATCGTATGTATTTTTACATATTCTGCCATTTAACACCTTGCTAAATTTCAAATGCAACAGGCCGATATCGAATATCTCGATAATTAAATAAAATATTGAAATTGTTTTTCAGTGATTCATTCAGTGATATATCGGAAGAAAACTCATATTTGCGGCCAAACGATAAGAATCTCGACAGACCAAGAACTTCGACACCGAACAAAACAGGTAAGAAAATTGTTGTCGTAAAAAAGAGCTTCTTATTATGTCTTCTTATTGTTAGAAAGACTTCTAAGAAATATAATAATTGATCATTTTTATAATTTTATTTTATTTGCAGCGACACATGATTCGTCGAAAGATGATCCACTTGGTTTGGTCCACTTTGCAAATCTCATAATTGAAGGGATGGAAAATCTATCGAATAGAAGGTGTAGAAAATTACAGATAAAAATATTGCAGCTTCTGGCCGAAGAAGAAGAGCAAGAAAAGGAAGAAGATTAAAAAACAGCGGGATAATAAAGATATTAATTCTATAGCACGTTAAATAATGATTGATTTTGTAATAACTATAATTGCCAAAAATAATTTTATTTATAATTTAGTTTCAAATTGTCATTTTTAATTTTAATATATTATAATTTATAATATTATAATTATATTATAATTATAATTTATATATTATAATTATATTTATGTATA
>NW_021853592.1:2412525-2421323 GCF_003651465.1 Formica exsecta | reverse complement strand
TTTATTTATTTATTTATTTAATTTAGTATTTTAATTTATTAAATTGTCAAATATATATGTATAACTAATTGATTTGTCGTTCGGTAGTGGTCCACAATATATATGAATAAAAAATTTATTATCAAAAAAATGTTTTTTATTTCTGCGCCTCCACCATATTCATGTAGAATGAGTTTTAATAATTTAACTGAATACGAAGAATCAAAAGAGTTCCGTGACGAGAAGCTTATCAAAATTGTGAGAACATTTCCAGCGCTTTGGGATACACGAATGCCATTATACGAGCGTACCAAAATTTAAAAAAAAATTATGTGGAGACAAGTAGAAAACGCTTTAGAAGGTTTGTATAAATATTAAAATATTACATTTATTTAAAAAATATTACACGATGCAAAGTTGCGAAGTGTAAACTATTTTAAGAATATAAACTAATTTTGTTTATTATTATAGGTTTAATAACGGTGGATGAGGCCAAAAAAAATGGAAGTATTTGAGGGATTGTTTCATACGGTACAAAAGAGAAACAAGTTTCCCAGGGCGGCCAAAAGAATTTCGCTTTTCGAGAATTATGAGTTTCCTCGATGAAACAGCAGATACATCGTATGTATTTTCACATATTCTGCCTGTTACATTTGAAATTTAGCACCAAATATTCTTTTAAACTATTATTCTTTATAAATTACAACTTTTCGGTTGTTTTTATTTCTAAGAATTTGTTATTCAAATCGAAAGAGTCGAGAGAAAGTTTTCGGTCAATTTGTTTATTTGCGTTTTATAATCATTGTCAAGGATAAATATATATTTTTGGCCAGTTTTTTAAAATTCCGACGCCACTGTTGGTGTCCAATGTTTAAACCAATGCTTAAACACAATAAAGCAAAATATGGAAAAAATAAACATAACGTTATCTACGTTGACAGAAGAAAATAAAAGTGAGTCATATATATATCATGGAAAAAGAAACTGTTTAACGATCTTATGAGAAAAATGTTTAATGTTTTATAATTTATGATTATATATACATAAAAATTAATGACTCAGGAAACCATGTTTCAGAAATTTAGGAAACGGTTACCAGTTCGTGTTGGTTCATGTGTCTCATCGGTGATTTGTACATCGGGTGTACGTTTAGTTCATAGTTTTTCGCGTTTTATTTTTCAATTCGTTAGATTAGTTCTTTTGAGTATTGTTAGATCCTTATATTTTATTTTATTATTGTTTAATTAAAATAGATCGTTAGATTGACATCACGATGTTCAAATCATTTGTGAGCGATTACCGTAGTGTTACTACATAAAAATTAATGTTGTTTTTCATAAATAAATGTAAAGCACTTATATATTTCTATAGATAAATAAATATAAAAATAACATATAAATGTATCTTTTTACAGCGATATACAAAAGATATGGGTAGGAAAAAAAAAAGAATTCATAAATCGGTGGTCGTGGACTTTTAGTAGATACCACAAGGGATAATTCCAAAGATATGGATCAACTTATCGAAGAAGATGAATCAGAAGAAAATCCGTCATTATTGGCGTCAGATGATGGCGCAGAACATTTGATACATCCGAGGTAAAAGAGGAATTTTTATAATTAATAGAATGTGTCAATTTTATTGATATATTATAATTAGTTTTTTATGTATAGACGATCATCACGGATAGACGATAAGAAAAAACAAAAGGAAGCAGAAACTGCAAAGTTTGTGATCCCCCCCAACCAAAACAAAAAAAAGAAGGTCAAAGAGGACAGGTAAGCATTCATTATTATTTTGTATAAGTTAAAAGTTATTAATGGCAAACAAGAAGATCCAAAAAACAGTGGGTATAATTTAATCGGGTGGATTTTTAGCAGATACATATAATACCTCGGGGAAGGATGAAACAACAAACAGAAATGATAATGATGCCAGTTCATCGCAAAATCATAGCATCCAAATTATTTCTGATGGAAAAGGTGTTTTCGATTTTGAAGACAAATACGATATTAATAAAAAGAAGTAACTTATTACTGACGACGAACCCACTTTAGGTAATAATTATTTATTCAGTTAATTTTTCATTATTCATTTAATTTTTTATTCAGTCTATACCTTTAGCAGGCACGAACGAAAATGATGAGTCAGTATCAAATATGAATATTGAATATCATGAGATAAATTCAACTGGATTTAAAATAGACTTCGAAGGAAAAGGAACAATTCATTTTAGTGGCGAATATAATATAAAATAGGATAAAATAATCTTGCTGACGAACCCACAGGTAATAATTATATAATGCCACGAACGAAAGTGATGACCAATGAATATGCAAAATTTTGCACACCGAAAGATATGTCTTCTCGAAAAGAATAATTTCAAATCTGAGTTAAAACTATTAAAAAAGAGAATAACCGGGTAATAAACGGGTGTGTGTCCAATCTCAAGACGAACAATATGAACAAGCAAGCCAATCTGCAGAAGCAGCATACTGAGACAACCAAGAAATTCAGAGAGCTCGAGACTGATAGTAATATCTTAAAACATAAAAATAAAGATCTGATGAACAAATTAAAGAAAGACAGAAGATTTGCAAAGCAGCAAAAAAAAGTGTTACATAAAACACTCTACAGAAATTTGGAATTGCAATTTAATCAATCACAGGCGGAGTGCGTAGAGCTGACAAAGAAAAATCAAGAGTCCAAGAACCAAATTCATCGATTACAAACATCGTTAAACGTTCGGCAGCAAAAGATTCTACATCAAATCCATTTGAAAACTCAAAATGTAAAAAAAAAACAACACCGCGACTTTCGCTCTTGCTCGCAATCTCTCTTGCTTGTGTGGAGCGGGAGAGATTGCTTTGTCATCGATTATATACAAAAGTGCGACAAAGTTCTTCAAAATCTCTCGCGCGATATTAATTACTCGAAATATAATAATAGAATACGCGGATTGAACGAAGAATAAGTCGGCGAAGGCGGACTCAAAATTCTTAGCAAGAGAGACCGAAAAAGGAAATATATTTATGGCACGCAGTTAATGTAACCATCCTCGCCTTTCTCTGGGAGTAATGTGTAGATTAAGTAAACGCTCGACCAGCGAACTCATTTAATAAAGAAACTCCGCAACCTGGCATTGTTTAGTAATTAATTTAGAGTCCGACTTAACCGACCTTGAACGCGTAGCCGCGGTCTTTATAGCAGGAGAATGAGCGAGATAAAGATAAATATTTTTCGGATAATAAGTTATAAACAAACAAGGGGAGACGTTACAATGTATATACATTGTAACATACTCTCCACTTGTTTCGTATTATAATCTATGTACTAATGTCTTTTGGCTCATTATCGTGAGACTTCGATTATCATCGCAATATGATAGATGCCGCTTTTACAAGCTATCGATTTGATACAGAAGTATCTTGACGGGCTCTCGCGCTTCACTCTCGTCTCTGACATCAATACGAGACATTGTCCACACAAACAGTATTCATAATAAATCTGTTATATTATAATTCGCGCGGTGTTAATCAATTCACCCGCTTTCCAAGAGATCGCGGCTCAAGAAAGAAAAGACAGAGGTCTGTATCTCGTTTGCGGCGCTTGAGAGATATTACCCAAGAATTACACGCAAATATTTAACACCACTATATAGTGGAGCCCAAAAATGATTATCAAAATTGGGTACTTATCAATTTCCTCGCTCGCGCAACCGCTTCGCTCGCTAACATCAGCTGGTCCTTCGAGCCGAATTTCCGAATTGGTCCGATGACTGTATGTGGAGTGAGCGACGAAGGGTGATCTTTATCCGTAATTTTCCGCTCACCTGAAACGACGAGATGAGTAAAGAAATGGAAGGCACTACATGGACATATTTCAACTTCTATGGTTGATCGATCACGATCAACGATGATTAGTACGCGTATCAATAACGCAGCTTCGTCCTAGATTGAGACGCTCAACAACGAATTCGCGCGACGACCGATAATTGGCGCAGAACGCGACGAAACGAACGAGATTCGATAAAACTTGAAATCGAGAGACTACCGTGAACATGTCTTCTTATCTCTATCGAGTTCCGCACGGAAGAGAGCGATTAATCGGCCACGCGATGCTTCGTTTCCGTGATAAGGACAGCTAGAAGGAGTTGAATCCCGCACATGGCGCTCTGTGATTGATTCGCGGATCTATCGAGTTGCGCAGGATGTGGAAATGCCGTGGCCGCGAGCTTTGCGCGTGTCCTGCGTTGTGCAATCATCGAATTTTCGGTCACGCGTGCGCTTAATAGTTCCTACTCAATATGCGTATCACGGAAGTACCGAGATTCACGGCACCCGGGCCGAATCAGTCGATTGATTCCTCAATCGAAATCTCGCGGCTGAGCGACTCAATCCCGGAACACTCCTTAACAAAAGCTATTAATCATATTAAAAACTAATTTTAAACTATGTTATTAAATTTCTACGAAAAGACAATTGTCCAGAATTATTTTTATCTTGGCTATATAATAATCAACCGAAATGTTTTTTCGCCAACCTAGAGCCATGTTGTCAACTTATTCCACAATTACAAACTTTGACATGTTAGATTTGCTAAACAAGAATGTACGAATTCAATGTTTGAATATTTCAGTTGATTCCGGTTAATACTTATACATCATATGCATATTTTTAAGTTATAAATTATTAGATGTTTATTCAGAATTAATGATATTAATTTTTAATTGTTTCAGGTGATCATTCCAGATTTTCTAGAGAAGATAATATCAAAATGGAAAAAAAAACAGTTCAGAAAAGAAATTTCTTGTCACATTCCACAAATTGAAAAAATTAAAACCCTTTAAATATAATTAATAACCCATTTAAACATAAATCGATAAAGCTAAATACCAAGAAATTAGTTGATAATTAAATAAATAAAATTAAAAATGATTTTAGATGATCCAAACCATGATATAGAAAATGTTGATTTGCCTTCGAATTTAATACAAACTTCTGAAAATGAAAATTCAAACGATACTCAAGCCGTCAACAATTGTATGTACGAAATAGAATTACATCCAAAAGATTCGCGAGACATAAAAAATGATATAAATACAAGAGTGGCAAGAGTAACAAAATCAGAAATAAAAGATTATACTTTTGCGAAAGAAAGTAATAATAAATTTACAAATAAATCATTTTTAAAAATGCAAATTAAAAGTAAGATATTATTGATAAGGAAATCGACACTATGTTGGTTTTTTGCTACGAAATGTGGCCGATTGTCTACAGATAGATTGTTACGAATAAGAAGAATGTCCGGAGAAAAAACCAAAAAAGAATTAAATAAAAGGAGTGCCAATCTCAGGGCCAATAGACAAAAAAACTCTAAATAATAACCCTTTATCTGAAAGTACGTCTTCTATAATTAAACTCGAATTTGAAGGCAAAAGTATTGATGAAAAAAAACGAAGAGAATGAAACTAACTCGGAGAATATAGAAATAGAAAAATACTATACTGTTTACTATGATAACACATTTTATATTGAAAGAATCATTGAAGAATTTGAAAATTCTACAAAAATTAAATTTTTAAAATCCGAATTAGACATTTATAAATGGCCCAAAGAAGCAGACATTCAAATAATACGAAATGAATGCTTGTTCTTTGGACCAATTACTCTAATTGGAAACAAATTATTTCATTTAAGTAGACATAAAAAAATATTAATTGAAAAACAGAGAATTACAAAGAACTAAAGAGAATATATAATAATTAATTATAAATAACTCAAATATATATATGCCATATGACACCTTGGCTCGTGCACTTACCTCTCTGTGTTTCGGTGTCGGCGGAAAAAAAACGGACTATGCGCACTGGTCTCGCTCCAAATCTCAAATATATATATATTATCGCTGGAAGGAAATCTTCCGATGATAGTCCTTTTCCGGCTCACTCTGTACAAAGGCGGCATCAAAACGGCCAGATGAAGATGGAGCCATATCAGCGGGATGGAGCTCGCCGATCTAAACTTCCTGGCTGCGGAGCCGGTGGACTTCTTGCTATGCGCGGATGTCTACGCCTCCAACCGGACTTTTGATGGGTAGCGCCGCACGAACCAGTGGCGCAGAAAACAACATGGATCCTTAGCATGGATCCTTTCGGGAACCGTCAGACCGACGGCCGCTCCACGCCGCGCGCTGTCTCACCAGTGCCGGACCGATGAGAATCAATCCGTTCTTGGGCAGCAGTTTTGATAGCAGGAAGCCCTTCAACGAGCTTGTTGCTCATCAACTCCGATCGCGGGATCCTTCTTGGCTCCGGCGTGAGATGTCTTCATGGCTGGCCCTAGCCGGCCTATCCAGCAACGAAGGACTGCTCGAGATGCGAACCTGAATCCATGCAGCTGGAGCGCAACTTCCTCCCGAGGAAGAGCCAGTATTGATGCCCTCTTTGCTTTCTAACCGCTCTAACTGCTGCTGCGCCCGACGGAGGCTTTTGCGCCGAGGAAATGCAAGCTTGGCGCAACGAAACCGGACTATTCTCCTGGTAGCGTCCTGTCTGCAAACGAGCTAGAGGACGCACGCCTATTGTTGAAGCGGCCGTTGCCATCTGCAAAATACAAGAACGAGTTAAAGACTACGAGATCGTCTGCTTGCTAAGTCGAGTTCATTTACCTGTCTCAGTTCTATTCTAGATAGCCAGAGCATCTTTGGAGAGCATCTCCAGCACGCCATCTTGGACGACGACAAACGCCATCCTGTCATCTTGTCGGGTGAGTTGACCTTTATCTGGTTGGTCATCAAGGCGTGTAACTGGCGAGAGCTGTGCAATGAAGTTCAGCCGACCTTGGGGATGATCCGGCAGCGCAATTGGATTCCTCAAAGTCTTGCCAATGTGACGCAGAGGAGGGGCAACTCCCGGAGTGTGATTTGCGTGTGATGGCGGGCTGCAACTCTGCAGCAGCTGAGGGGCAGCCTGCCTCGAGAATGGGTGACATTTATAATGTATTAAACACATAATTCACAACTTGGCTTATTGACGGATTGCCTATTGCTTACAAAAGGATTGCCAGAGCAAAATTATCAGAGAGAATTTTTTTAAAAGATTCCCTGACTCCCAATAAAATTTCATGAGAATTCCCTGATTTTTCCAAGTACAAAAAAAATTCCCTGAGAATTCGAGATTTTTCATTTTTCCAAGGAGTAGACACCTTGAGAAATAGTTTTTAATAAGAACGGTTTTCTTTTCTTTTTTTTTTTTTTGTTAAGTTGACTTAACAATTACTGAATTTTTTAATTACAAATTTAAAATAAAACATTTTTTTTTTTAATTTGGAATTATAGACACCAAAATTTAGCGCGAGCTTAAACGCCGCTCAAACTTATGGATGCAAGATTTCCCTGCAAAAGAAAAGGGAAAAAAATGACCTTCACTCCCATTAAATTTAAATTTAACTTTAAATTAATAAACAAACAATAAAATTTGCATTCGCGCCGAATCGCGATCCATCGCAATTATTTCGATCAAAGCAACCGTCTCTTTCACTAACACTTTATGTTTGACGTTTATCCTCATTTCACAAACTGTATAACTGTATATCGCTCATACCGTCGAGAGCGCTTAAAATATCGATACGGACTTCTAAAAATGATACGCAATTAAGGTAAGTTAGAGCGAGCGGCCACGGGCCGGTACTTACTTCTCTCTTTACTGCGTACCGAAGAATCTCCTCGTCTCAGGAAATCCGCACATAGGAAATGTTCACTTATCTTAGCGCAACACTACACTGCGCTAAGATCTCACTGGACACTTTGCGCTTAATTACGCGTAATTATTCACTCGCGTTTTGGAAAAAAATATGCACCGAAATATTACGCTCTACGCAATATACGTAGTAAGTCGCACTACGCACGAACTGCGGTAACGACGTTCTGCGTGATCGCGATCTCCGCGTTGAGCCGCCGATGTACGCTCGTTTTGATTGGTATTGTCGATCGAACGGCAAAGGGCTACCAATCAGCGATTCATACGACTGTGACAAACAACCTATATAGGCAAATTCTCGAACCTTCGGCATGAGCTCACGATAAAGGAATTTCGGCTGTTACGTACAAATATATCTAATATATATTTTCGAAAATCTTCTTCACGACCGAGGGGTTCGGTTAATTTTTTAACATAATTAATAAAGAGATATGTGTGGCACAATAAGATGTGTGGGTATAATGAAGTGGGTATATTCAATTAGAAGACATATGCGTTTTGCATTATTAATATATTTTATCTGATTTTAAAAATTATAAAATATATTACATACAGACATTGCCAATTTTTGCATCACTAATTTTCTCTGCCACGATAATCATGCTGTGTAATAAAATAGTATAAATATATCTTATTAAATAATTCTATCATTAAAAGATAAGTACTCTATAACTGAGTGGTACGTAAAAAAAAAAAAAAAAACTACTGACAAGGGGAACACCAGACATTGTCTCCTTCGATTTCGCTGACTCTGACGTATATTATAGTTCTATCCTTTCATTAATTCATGGTAAAATAATACGACCCAACTCTCAAGCATTCGCGAAACAAAACTTTAAAAATTTACATGGGTTTAAAAATATGCATGGCCTTTATGTACCGAACTGTAAGTACAGTTTGGCGGCTAAGCGGTGTGACTTGGTGGTTAAGACGCGCAGCTACTACGCTACGTATTGCTGGTTCAATTCTTAGGCCGGATTCACACCTTGGCAGAAAAGCAGAAAGCAGAAAAGCAGAAACCAATCAGAACTCGTGCTAGAAAAGCAGAAGCAAATCAGAA
>NW_021853592.1:2404288-2409752 GCF_003651465.1 Formica exsecta | reverse complement strand
AAAAAAACTTAATAGCTTTCGTTAAGATAAAAATTTTTAACTTGTATAACATTTTCATTTTTTATCACTAAAAATTAAAATAAAGGATATAAACTGCATATTCAATATTTTGTTAAAACATTTAATATATAAACAGAGATATGGATATATATTTATAATGTATTGAACACATAATTCACAACTTGGCTTATTGACGGATTGCCTATTGCTTACAGTAGGATTGCAAGAGCAAAATTATCAGAGTGAAATTTTTTAAAAGATTCCTCAACTCCCAATAAAATTTCATGAGAATTTCCTGATTTTTCCAAGTACAAAAAAAATTCCCTGAGAATTCGAGATTTTCCATTTTTCCAAGGAGTAGACATCTTGAGAAATAGTTTTTAATAAAAACGGTTTTTTTTTTCTTTTTTTGTTAAGTTGACTTAACAATTTCTGAATTTTTTAATTACAAATTTAAAATAAAACATTTTTTTTTTTAATTTGGAATTATAGACACCAAAATTTAGCGCGAGCTTAAACGCCGCTCAAACTTATGGATGCAAGATTTCCCTGCAAAAGAAAAGGGAAAAAAATGATCTTTACTCCCATTAAATTTAAATTTAACTTTAAATTAATAAACAAACAATAAAATTTGCATTCGCGCCGAATCGCGATCCATCGCAATTATTTCGATCAAAGCAACCGTCTCTTTCACTAACACTTTATGTTAGACGTTTATCCTCATTTCACAAACTGTATAACTGTATATCGCTCATACCGTCGAGAGCGCTTAAAATAACGATACGGACTTCTAAAAATGATACGCAATTAAGGTAAGTTAGAGCGAGCGGCCACGGGCCGGTACTTACTTCTCTGTACTGCGTACCGAAGAATCTCTTCGTCTCAGGAAATCCGCACACAGGAAATGTTCACTTATATTAGCGCATCACTACACTGCGCTAAGATCTCATTGGACACTTTGCGCTTAATTAATTATTCACTCGCGTTTTTGAAAAAATATGCACCGAAATATTACGCTCTACGCAATATACGTAGTAAGTCGCACTACGCACGAACTGCGGTAACAACGGTTCTGCGACTCTGCGTGATCGCGATCTCCGTGTTGAGCCGCCGATGTACGCTCGTTTTGATTGGTATTGTCGATCGAACGGCAAAGGGCTACCAATCAGCGATTCATACGACTGTGACAAACAACCTATATAGGCAAATTCTCGAACCTTCGGCATGAGCTCACGATAAAGGAATTTCGGCTGTTACGTACAAATATATCTAATATATATTTTCGAAAATCTTCTTCACGACCGAGGGGTTCGGTTAATTTTTTAACATAATTAATAAAGAGATATGTGTGGCACAATAAGATGTGTGGGTATAATGAATGGGTATATTCAATTAGAAGACATATGCGTTTCGCATTATTAATATATTTTATCTGATTTTAAAAATTATAAAATATATTACATACAGACATTGCCAATTTTTGCATCACTAATTTTCTCTGCCACGATAATCATGCTGTGTAATAAAATAGTATAAATATATCTTATTAAATAATTCTATCATTAAAAGATAAGTACTCTATAACTGAGTGGTACGTAAAAAAAAAAAAAAAAACTACTGACAAGGGGAACACAAGACATTGTTCCCTTCGATTTCGCTGAATCTGACGTATATTATAATTCTATCCTTTCATTAATTCATGGTAAAATAATACGACTCAACTCTCAAGCATTCTTTTTACAGCGAGCGCATTGAATAAAACCTACAGTTTTACAGGCGCACAACTTTTCAGATAGTGTACGTAATATTACCGGATAAGAGATACCCTTACCAAGAAGGCAACTTTCTATATATTGATAGTCCCGAAATTCGTTGCTGATGCAGAAATATTTATTGCGGGGAACAAAACTTAAGATTAGATAAATTATATTTATTAAGTATATTTATTATTATAACTTTTATCGCATAGCAAACAAATGAATTAAATAATTTGTAAATATAATAAATTTTATAATTAAAACGATTAATAATAATAATTTGTCTCTTAGAAACCATGCAACTTTTGTCTGAAACATTTTTTGATATCTCACTTCGTTTCCGAAAAATATGCCCGCGTCACTATAAATGCCGCACCCTGTATATGCATGAGAATGTTAACACCCAACATATATACAGGGTGTATTTGAAATGATGCACTAAACTTTAGGAGCGTATTCTAGAGGTCAAAATAAGACTTTTTTTTCTTATAAACATGGGTCCGCAAATGAACCCCCCTCCGAGCTAAAATTCGAAAATGTGTGAAATTCATTGTTAAGAACTTACGGCTGAAGTACGGACATTTTCTGCTTTCAATTTGACTGCGGTTATTCGGCGATATAATTTTTTTTTCTGAAATACAGCCAATTTTTAATTTTTTCCCCAAACTTTAGGGGCCTCTAGCTCGGAGGAGGGTTCATTTTCGGACCCATGTTCATAGGAAAAAAAAGTCTTATTTTGACCTCTAGAATATGCTCCTAAAGTTTAGTGCATCATTTCAGATACACCCTGTATAAAGTGTCCGAGTGAAAAACTCATATCCGGGGCGCATAGTTCACGACTATTTAATGAACGATGCTGATTGGATGAATCGCAATTAAAATTGTGAAAGAACGAAACACGAACATACCGCGATTGAAGGCACATACAGATGTCGCTTCAACGGTTCCGATTCAAATCAAATAGAAAAGTCGTTACTTTTTCCTTCGGTTGGAGATCCTGACGAGTCTTGTCTTGGATGAGCCCGCCAAGAAGTGACGCGCGCTCATGTGTAGCATATCTGACTTTCGATTTCGCATCCGAGTATTATCTCAAATATTATTTCCGAGTACGGGTTATGTTTCCGAAACTTGCGCTGTCGGGATAAAAATTCAATTTGACACCAGTGTTTTCGTGTTTTGACACGCGGCTCGACAACAATTTCATTCTCACTTTCTCATCATGAACATCAAATCGAAAGAAGAGATTCGAGATATAGTTGCAAAGGATCTCTCAAGTATCCACAATCGTAGCGTAGAACTACGGAAGCGTCTCGATGAGAATTTCGAGGACAGTGTGGCTTATCTTCGAGCATTGATTTCTCAATTGTCGCAACATTCATCCGGCCCGCTTGTCGCGAAGACTCCAAAGATAGTGCGGAAGAAAGCGGTTCAACGTATTGAAACTATACCAGAAAATGAGGTATTTCAACGAGAAAATATTTCCTCAGCGGAATCTCTTCAGTCTGTTAATGAGCAGAAGCAAGAAACGAACGAAGAGATGGCAGGTGGTAGAGTAAAGAGGAGGGCATCCAAGAGAGCAGCAGATAATATTAGAAAACAATACTCTATCACTTTGTCCGGAAAACTGAAACAGCCATCTGATGAGAATGAAAATGAGAATATATCTACAAAGAAGGTCAGCAGTATTTTTTATATTTTTGTATATATGATACTATATATTATAATTTGTAGAAAATTGTATTTATATTTTTAATTGTTGTTTTTATATTTTAATTGTATATTATATCTTTTACGAATATATTAGATAAAGAGGGAAAGTCAGGTCAAGAGAAAAAAGTCTGCGACAAGCAGTTCTGATGAAGAGGATACTAAGAGTAGTTCTAAATATAGTAGGATAGATGAGAATCTAATGGAAACAAAAAGATCTACGAGGAGAGCAACAAAGAAAAAATTTGAACAAATTGATGAACGACAACCTATTGTGGCTCTGACGAAAATTAAACAAATTGAAAAAATTGAAAAAAGGGATATTTCCCAATCGCCAAAATCAATACGTTCTAGTAGGTCAAGCTCTAAAAAATTTCAGAAAGGAGAAGTAAATGAAGTTGATGATGTGACGTCAAATATTGATGATATTGAGGAACCATCTATGTACGAAGATGCAATTGGAAAACCTATTCCAATTATGAATTCAACTATGAAGTCTAATTCTGTTCTGTCTGGAAAAATATTAAACGCTACAGTGGTATTGGGACGTTTGTCCCAGAAGAAATTAAATGAAACAATGGTAATACAAAAGGCACCTAGTAAAAAGAATGGACAATCAGAGGAAAGTGTGAGGAATAACTTGCAATCAAATGAACAAACTATACAATATAACAATTATAATGAATTAATCACAGATGATGAATCATCATCCGAAAAAGGGCAAAAGAAGCAGAATACTAAGAACGAAAAAAAACGCGCGATATCGACGTCTAGTGAGGATGAAATTCCTAACACACCAATGAAAGCGCATATTAAAGACACGACTGCGTCCACAGCCGCACAAGAAGCTAGAATTACATACAAATCGAATGCATTATTCAGTCCTTATGCAAAAGAGTCTGTAAAAAAGCGGGTTGAAGCTTTTGAGCAAGCAGTGATGTATAGTCCCAAATCAGTCGACGTAGACATTCCAATTAGAATAACTAGAACGAAAACTCGTGCAATGGTTGCTGCCGAAACAGAAACGAATAATGCAGAGAAAAATGTTGCGCAAATATTAGCTCGTAAGTCGCTTGCGAAAGCAAAGAAGATTTCATTAGCAAAACAAAAGAAAGGCAATGAAGAATTTAAAGAGGTAAAAAAGCATACATCTGCAATTAATTATATCCTACAATTTTATACTGGTTTGATTTTCATTATAATTTTTTTTTTTTTTTTTTGCATTTGTCACTGATATATTCCATTAATAGTGTTCCATGAATATATTTTCTTTCAGAATAAGGAGCAAATGCCAGAACGAATTACCAAATTATTGCTAAATGATAAACCAATTATAAAGCTAACTCAACTGCAAAAAGTGACACCTTTAAGCAAAATAAGAATGATCCAGCCTTCAATGTCTGCGAATCGTACTCACACTCCTTCGCATGTTCAAAATCTTTTAAATGTGAGATTAGTGTTTTCTCAATTCTATTTCTTTAAAATTACATTACAATATTCACCACTTTTACATATAGATATCTTACATGTATTTTGATTTTAGTATCCGAAAGCATTAACCGTTTCCCGTTCGAATATCGTTAGTAACATTGACTCTTTTATTCAACCTCCAAAAAGTATCAGTAAAGCCACTTCAGTGGAGAAATTAGAAGATAAGAGACGGCACGAGGAAGACGCGAAGAAGAAGAGAGAAGAAGCCTTGAGACTACAAACAGAAGAAAAGAAAAGGTATACAAAAATTTTCTAATGCAAGAAATATAATACAATTGTCGAATAAACATGTGCATATATTTTATATCCAGAAAGCGACAGGAGAAAGAACTCAAGAATAAATTAGCAAGAGAAGCTAAGAAGCAGCAAGAACTGGAGAAACGGCAGAAAGTTGAGAGAGAAAGAGAAGAAAAGGCAAGATTAGCCCTTCTGATGCAAGAAAAGCAGCGCGAGGAATTGGAAAAAAAGCGTTTTGCTCAATTACAACGAGCGCAAGAGAAGGAAGAGCG
>NW_021853592.1:2378093-2403904 GCF_003651465.1 Formica exsecta | reverse complement strand
AGCGTCGCAAACTAGAAGAGCAACAGAGATTGCAAAAACTGCAAGAGCAAGAGGAAACGGAACGTTTGCTTGCCGAACAAAAACGTCGAGAACAAGAAGCTGAGAAACGTAAGGAAGTGGAAGCGAGAGCCCAAGCTGCTGAAGCACTGAAACAAAAAAATCAGATGCTTGCTGCTCAAGCTAAAGTAAGAATTTTTTGCAAAAAAAAAATTCTATTTGTGCATTAATATAATTACACTGCTCTATTAATCTTAATTGTTTTTCGATCTTTTTTGCAGTATAAACAAGCTAATAATAAAAATCAAGCGACAAATTACGTGTTGGATAGCGATCCAGATGATGATGACTCGGATGATGAAAGTAGACCGAAACACGAGATACCGTATTGGGCGCAGCGTATGTATTTTCTGAGTATATTTAGTGAAAATTATTGTTAAAATAAAAACAAAATACGTATATATCTATGGGAGAAAACATATATATATATTTTCTTTTTTAACTTGCAGCACATGTTCGTAAAGCGCAACTTGCGTTGCAACGAAACATTGGGCAGGAAACTGTTTACAAGTTCTTCGATACTCGTAAGTGTACGCCAAATTTAGCTGAATTATTTACTGGTATAGATAGAACACGATTGGAACGTACATCTAGTGCAATCTGGAAAACACCGCCGCGTTTTTCTATGATGGAAACATAATTAGAATCATAATTAAATCTAATGTTACACTTACAAATTTTTAAAAGCGAACATATATTATAGCTATTATCGTATATATCACACAAGTGGTGATATTTGAATCAATAGTTTGAATATTGCATACATGTGAAAAACATGAGGGCAAATTGTTCATTGTTATATCCTGATGTTCATAGTGTGACAAAAATGTATGTATTTTTATAATTTGATAAATCATAGGTTTCATTTCTTATTTATATACCAGTCATTATACATATTGTATTCGATAAAGAGAGATTGTAGTTAGTACATGTAATGTAGTTAGTACATAAATGAGTGTATCAAAAAATATTTTTATACAATTGCAAGTCATTAATCTGAATAATAATCTAAATTAATATTTGAATTCGAGCATGTCGAATAATTATCTAAATTAATATTTTTGAATCCGATCATGTCAAATAATGATCTCAATTATACAAATATACTGGATCCTTGTAAAATATACATTATTTTACTAACATTTTGTATGTTTTACAAGTTTTCATTATAAGGAATCAATGTTTGCGATGAAATTGGTTTGCAGAGATTTTTTTAGCAGGCAAGCGTAGTGGTTTCATTGCTCTTCTTAAATACACTTTTTTACTGAAATTAAAAACAGTTTTTTTAAATATCAAACAAATATTCTGGTCTTACACTTTTCCAATGATTTGAATTAAATATTCATACGCAAGTTCCATTTTCTGTCCAAGTAAAAGTGTTTTTTGTGCCTCTACAGGTTTCAAAGAGTATGTTGATAAATGTGTGTAAATTGGTATCTACAAATAGATAAAATGAATATAAGTTAAAAAATCTTTTCGTAATATATATATTACACAAAAATATTTAAATATTATACAATAAAATATATATCATAACACATACAACATATATGTACTCACATATGGCAAGGTATTGTCCAATTTGAAATGTTCTTGATACGTTTTGCTAGGTAGTTGTGATTTATAATAATTCTCAATCACTGAACTGTCTAATTGCTTTCCATACAGTATGTGTCGCTCTTCTTCAAGATTTTCTTTCGGGATATCGATCTCCTCTTCCTCGATTTCCGTTTGAACTCTGGTCATACCACCATGAAGCACCTTTGTATCATCACAAAGAAATATACATTTTGTATATATACAAATCTTTTATTTTACCTTCAAGGTAGTGAAACTGGCAAATCGCTTAACATCCGCTGGAATTTTATAATCCTCGAAATATTTCTGTATGGGTATAGTGGGTAAGATTGGGAGCCAATCTCTGAACGTGCCGAGAGTTGATATGTAACGACCACCGAAACTCCACAAACGTACCGTGCGATCCGCGCTACCGCTGTTGATTCGTTCAGATCTTCGAGATTTATCAAAATGTACCCAATGTCAATATTTTTATAATGCACCTACCTGATTATTATTCGTGCGCTATGAATAATTTGAAGAGAAGTAATTCCTCGCATATGACCGCGTACAGATGACAACAGGAGGGGCAGCGTCTGATTTCGCACCGCTCTTTTCGCTCTTCCGTTTATTCTGTCTTTCCACAAGAACGGAAATTCTAATCTCAGTAGAGGCATGCACACTTTCGGCGGATTTGGTAGCATGTAATTTGAGAGGAGCCAAACTTTTATATAGCCTATGCTGTGTCCTTTGAAGAAGCGTTTAAAAGAAAGGAAATTATTATTAATATTTGAGAAAGAATTTTGATATTCGAAGCTATAAAGAGTTGAGGATTTTTATTCAAAAAGATGTTAATTCTCAAATCAGTTTTTTAAAAAAATCTTAGGAAAAAAAAGAGAAAACCTGTTATGAGAAACTGATTTTCAGGATCAGTAGCTAAAGATGTCGCGCAATCGCCCGTAGCATGGATGATCGTGAAGGCTCCTAAAAATCCCGCCGCTGGATGATGTGTCCACACTTGCACCAAGCCGGAATCGAGGGCGACTAATAGCGTACCGACATTTGGTTTTACTTCTCGCGCAGTCAGAAAGATTATCGCGCGTACTGCCATCACGCGAATTATATTTAATGCTGACTCTTGATGAGCGCACGGAGTAAATTTTCTGTTTCACGAAAAATATATAGAGTTTAAATTATATATTTGAAAGATCTCTTTCATAATTACTAGTAAAATAATTTACTTAATTTGCTGATTTATAGATCTGTCCATATCATTAGATCGTATGAACTCTTTCCGCGCATTTGTTTCCCTCGTTACGTGCCTATTAAATCAATTAGCGTATTGCCTCCGTTTATGTGTTCAATTCTTGCTCATGACAATACCAAATTAGAGTCACCTTCTGCTAACATCGATCACTTGGTACTTCCTGAAAGGCTGACCCGTTTCAAGCCTCCAAAGAATCAATTCTCCATTATACGTTCCGGTGACTAGCAGCTGAGGAAATCTTACGGCTGAGCAAAGAATGTCGTCGGTGTGACTGATCGTCCAATTCTTTTTGCACATGTCAGACTCGAAAGCCGCCAATTCTGTAACGTATTTGTTCCAGCCGCAGCACAGGATTCGGTTTTCAAACCATATAATGCTGGTTATTTCGCTATGCAAAAAAAATGAGAATAATATAAAACGACAATTCATTATTTTAGAATGTTGTAACTTGTCTCTAAAGTATCATAACATTTGTAGAAAGCTATTATTTAGACATTCATTATTTAAACATCTATTATGTACCATTGATAGTCGATCATCATATTGTGTATACAGACACCGGTATTGAAATTCCATATTTTCAGCGATCCGTCTCTAGCACCGGTAATTAAAAATTGCTCAGAATCCTCGAAACAGGCCGCCGTGATCTCAATATCGGCGTATTGCCCGTATCGAATAATACTATGGGCATGTGTAATCAGACGTAAACGGTGTCCGGACCAAGGATCCCAAACGATGATACATGAATCCAATCCAGTAGAAATAATCTGCACATTAATATAGTAAGGAATATAACCGTTTTTTCGTGTAAAAGCAATTAACGCCAAATTTTTGAACAAATATAAAACAGTCTCTTACCACACGAAAGAGCTGATTGTAAAGAACGCAGCTAACACCTTTGGTGTGCGTGTAGCCATCCGAAGTTTCTTCGTTAATTACGTGCTCGCAAACAAGAACGGCTATCATCATGCTGGCAATGATCATCGTACGAGCCAGAGTATTAAATACTATGGTCATCGGAGCGTATTCGCTCAGCTCTCTGGGTAATTTGTAGTATGTCTATTCGAAAAATGTATATTTTCTATTTATTTTATATGTATGTATATATATACACATACATATATACATAATTATATCATTAAAAAATTTTCCGCGTAACTGCGGAATAGAATATACGAGGAAAAAATATTGTATTCGGCAATTGTAACTTCTCAACAACCTGAATGCAATTTTGGGCCGAGATATCCCACACTTTTATGCATCTGTCCTTCGACAAGGAATAAATACGCTTGCCGGCATCTATCACAACGAGTGCGCAAATTGTTGAATGGTGTCCCGGAAGTACGGCGTTCGCCTTTCCTGGACTGAAGGGATTCCAGACGCGGACCACACAATCCGGTCCACCCGTTACTAGCGTGTGGCTCTCTGATGAAAAAAAAAAGATAATGCTTCAAAATGAATGGACCGATCATGACGCGCTAAGTCGTCAAACAACAAGAAGCAACAAGAAAACCTTCGCAGAGCGCAAAGCAGGATATTCCCATCGGAATTTGGAACTTGTATTGCTTCCTCGTTGCGGTCACATCGAAAACGCACAGAGAACAATCAGCGCATTGGCTACTCGATATGAAAACTCGCAGGTTCCCATAATAAGCCACTTGGCTCGTCCAGTTTGTATGTATGTTCTTAAATCTCTCCGTGATTTCAAATCCTTGCAGCTCTCCCTAATTATAATAATTTTTTTGTAATATATTTTCCGCAAAGTGATAGTATACCTAATGTATATATTTTATTATAATCCTTGTATACCTTCATGACGTCGTCGTAACGAAGAATGGTCGCGTCACGGGTAGTGCGCTGCTTGAAAGGTCCTTTATCCGTAGGATTAAAGGATACGATTGTGACAGATCCACTTGTATCACCCAGGACAATATAGGAATTCTCCTTAATATTTACACTGAAGTAATAATGCATACAAACTACTGCGTTCTCCAAACTGGATATCTAGAAATACGTGAAATAACGTGTACGATTAATTAAAGTTGACTCGGATTAAAATTTTTGATGTTTCATAAAATCTATATTATCACTGACCAATACGCAAAGATCAAATTTCTTCGCCGCGGCGTCATAAAATCTCAACTCACATTCCGTCGAACTCGTGCATACTATCTGAACATCTGGCAGCACGATCATGTCGGTTATAACGGTCGATTGCACCTTTAAGTATACTATAAAAAAAAAGTATAAGTGCCGAAATAAAGTATCGGGAAGAAAGAGAGATAATTGAAGAGATACTAACGATTCTTGGATTGCACAGTGCGCTCATACTCGAGATCTAACGACCAATAATTAATCACCCCGTCCCGGCTTACAGTCAGGTAACAACCTCTGCGGAAACTCGTACTTCTGTCCTAAAGATTAATATAATAAATCCCTGTGAGATATACAACGTGATGAACAAAGATTTTTTTTTTGTTAAGAAAATCAAAAAATTTTAATACATATTGCACATTATAAAAAAAAGTTATCTCTTGATACAATGATGTTCCCTCTCTTTCTCTCTCTCTGGCAAAATGAAACGAGACATGATCGATTCGCGGATCAGACTCTGATATTCGTAGACATATATACCGGTAGAACTTCGGGGCAAAATGTAATTCTGCATACAGGAGTGCGATGATGCGTTCTTAATAATCTCGGTAGATCCGTTAACGGCGCTTCCAACATTTGTGATTTCACAGTGGTATCTGTGTCTCTAAATTCTATCAGCAAATAGGAAATAAATTCGTTCCACGTTACTTTACCATGGAGTCTTACATCTATCTGAAATTGATAATTATGTGAAATTCCAGAAATAATTAAAGTAATGATTGACTAACTTTCTTGAAAAGAATTTGAAACTCGTCCTGCGGTATTTTTATCTCGAGGATGTCTCGAAAAGCGTCGTACAGTTGAGAGGAATCCATATCCTCATTTTCTATCATCTAAATGCAAACAATATATTTTCATAAACTAATATTAATAAAGAAAAAAATAAGCATTTAATAAACGCGTACCAGAAAAGCATTATGTAAACGCATCAAAGATTGTTCGGTACATTGCTGTCTTATATTTTTCTTCTCGAAATATCGTTCGAATTCTTCTTGTATACTGCAACAATGATTATATATTTATAAATTGCATTGCGAATTGCAATAGACTATTTTTCCTCTAACCTCGGATGATTTTTACCAACAAACGCCATGGCAATTTTCTAATAAATAAAAATGTGATGACTGTTAATAGATCAAAATCATATTGCAAAATCGGAGCGTATTTACATCAATCAATTTTATTTATTTGTTTTTATGTTGAGGAGAAAATGTCAAAAATTATATCGAATATATATCGTGTCTCACATGATTAAGAACAAATACCAATCATATTTGTATGTACTGTTGTATTAATTGATTATTTCTATTGTACCGTTGAAAGCATGATAAGTAGTGTAGCATGATAAGTATGCAAGAAAATAAAATTTCAAATTTTATTAAATTAAATTTTATTTTATAAAATTATTTTTATTAAATTAAATTTTATTTTTTTTTTTTATTTAATTAAATTTTCTAACATCATGGTTGAAAGAAGAAATGACACGAGGGGAGAATAATCGATAAAACTCCGCATGTGTATGCACATACATATTACGTATAACTTGTATAAGGTAGACGTATATATCGTGTCTCACATGATTAAGAACAAATACCAATCATATTTGTATGTACTGTTGTATTAATTGATTATTTCTATTGTACCGTTGTGAAAGCATGATAAGTAGTGTAACATAATAAGTATGCAAGAAAATAAAATTTCAAATTTTATTAAATTAAATTTTATCGAAACTATTTTCCGTTCTGAGGAAATTTACAATCTATTGAGTATGGAGTTATTTACAGCTTTGAGCTTATTCAGTCGGCAAAAATACGAGGCGTGTGCCGCGATATGCACCGATTTGTTGAGGAAAAATCCGCTGGATCAGGTATACATTGCTTCTTTTTTATATACAGAGAATAGTAATTACCTATCTGTGAATTATTATGAAACTTGGGTTGCCAGGCCGTGTGGGTCTTGAAAATGCGTGCCTTAACATTGCAAGTCTACGTGGATGATATTGAAGGCGAGGAGGAGGGAATCGCGGAGACTCTGCTAGACAATTATGCGATATCGATGATGCCTAGGCCAGGGACTTCGTTGAAAAATCCCGGTACCAGTTACACCGGTCAAGGAGTACGGCCTAAATCTCAATCTGGTTTGTTGTAGCTCTCCTAAAAAATGCCAATTCGGATTTTTAGTCTGAGTATATTATAAATAAAATTGGGGATGATTTTATACTCTAAAGGTAGACCTGTTACCGGGGTAGTGCGACCTGCCACTCAGGCAGCGACGTCCCAATCGATTGAACAAGCACTGAAAACACCAAGAACAGCAATGACTGCCAGGCCGATTACAGCAAGTTCAGGACGTAGTGTTAGGTAAATATATATAACGTGTCTGTGTATTTAATATCAAGATTGAATGATTGAAAGAAGATTGAATGTGAGATCTTCGTCTTTTGAGACTCGGTACTGCATCGATGCTGACGGAGCCGGGTGGGCCCTTTATCCAGTTATCGCGCTTGAACATAACTAAATACGCTAATCAACAAAGCATAGCGAAACCGTTATTTGAATACATATATTATCATGAACACGATGCGAGATATGTGAGTCGTGCATATTATATACACATATGTATAGATTATTGAAACATATTGTGTTTTTTAAACTGATGTAAAATATCGCAGGCGTTGGACTTGGCCGTTCAGGCGACCCAAGTCTGTCAATACAAAGATTGGTGGTGGAAGGTTCAGTTGGGAAAGTGTTATTATACTTTAGGACTAGTGAGAGATGCAGAGCAGCAATTCAAATCGGCGTTGAGAGATCATAAAAATATCGAGACAATTTTGCGACTAATCAGGGTCTACATCAGGCTCGATCAGCCCTTGACCGCGCTGGACACTTGTAAGAGAGGCCTTGAGTATTTCGCGAATGATGTTACAATCCTCACAGAGATGAGTCGTATATTCGAGGGCCTGAATAATACAACGATGTCCATGAAATATTACAAGATGATCGCGCAAGAGGATGCTTCTCACAGTGAGGCAATTGCCAGTATAGGCATGCATCATTTTTACAATGATCAGCCGGAGCTAGCTTTGCGTTATTACAGGTATATATGTGTATATTAGATATAATATATGTACAATATGTATATATTTAAAACGCTGAAAATACAAGTAGATTGTTTTTTTTTACTTCACAATAAATTTATATTTTGTTTTTTACGAAACTTGTATTGCGTTACGTCTACTTGTATTTTTAGTATTTTACTCTTCTAACATTAAATTTCAATATATATATACATATATATTCCTCTTCCAGGCGTCTCTTGCAGATGGGTGTACACAATGCGGAGTTGTTCAATAACCTCGGGCTTTGCTGCTTCTACGCTCAGCAATACGATCATACTATATCGTGCTTTGAGAGAGCATTGAATCTCGCGACCGACGAGAACGTAGCCGATGTGTGGTACAACATTTCTCACATTGCCATTGTATGTATATACAATTCATAATCCATTATCTTAAAATACAAGCTATGTAGGATGTATGGCGATTGCAGACGTTAGGCGATTCAATAATGGCCGAGGAATGTTTGAGGCTGGCCATTGCGAGCGATAATAGACATGCTTTGGCTTACAATAATCTTGGTGTAATAGAAATGCGTAATGGGAATGTTACCGCAGCGCGAACTTATTTCCATGCTGCAGCCAACATCGCAAGCTATGTATACGAAGCGCACTTTAACAGCGCATATTTAGCTTACGAGGTAATTATTTCTGATTTGCTTCTATTATACAATATGCCGATTAATATTACACTCGTATATATTACATTCGTTTTATACATACACACAGGTTGGAGATCTACAGACGAGTTATATCGCAGTACAAAAATCGTTACTCGCCTATCCCGGACACTACGACAGTAAAACTCTTTTGCAGAAATTGCAAAGATACTTCTCGCATATGTAAGATAAACAACGAAAAAGATATTTCTCATTTTACACTAGATTGTTTTATTCAATATTGTATATAACATATTGTTTTTTAAACATAATTTTCTATATATACATAATGTACATATACAGTAAAATACAAATTATGTTTGAAACTTCTACATCCCGTCTGCTATTATTAAAAAATTGTGACTTGAGTAAAAAAAAAAAAATTACTAAAATTTATGGAAGTATAGGAAGTATTCAAATGCAGTTCAGAATCAATGATATAAGCAATCATCATTAATACTACATCGCGTATTTTCTCTTATTAAATCTGTATAAATATTAGATACGTTTAACTAAAACATAGACTGAGATTTTTATGAAACAACGATCTTAGTCTATATTTCAGTACTAATCTGATAATTTTTCCATTTTTCCACTAAAAAAAGGTATATTTTGTACAATAAATTTAGCTCAATCGTAACATGCATTTAGTAGGATTAGAATATAGTTAAAAATCTTATAATTGACATATTGAATGATAATCTAAGGAGATAATAAATACTTGTCTACTATATATATATGTGTGTATTATTCACAAAAGCACGATATTGGAATATATTCAAATACGAAACTTGAAAAATATCATGTATGATATACTTGCATTTCCTTCTGCCCTTTCTCTTTTTGTCTTCCGAAATTCAGAAGGTCCAAGCAATGCGACAGTCTTATGACAGATTAATTATAGTATTACACTTTATGTAGTGTGGGATATAACTAGCCACGATATGACAAAATAAAAAAGAAAAATTGGATATACTGCTAACGCTTTCCTTCCTGTGGGTTGACTATCGCCAAGGAATGCCATAGATGCTAAAATATTAACATAAATTTTAATATATTTATTCAGATAATAAAATTATACTGAGACATATAAGTTTCCTAAAAATTAATGTAATGTAAAATCGATACTATACTTACCATATGTTGCCCACAAAAATCCAATCATAGTGATAACGAATCTCAGAATGAATAGGAGAGTGCTTTGCTGCGCTATTAGTATAATTCTGCATAAAATTAATGCAATGGCAGTCGGTAATAGACAATATCCTAGGACACAAACACTTTGGAAGAAAGATCTGCAAATTTGAATTGTTGCATATATTTAAAAAGAGAGAGATATAATTATTACCATAATTATAAAACAATTAAGTTAAAATTTACATAGATATACATAAACATGTAGTCCAACTTACATATTTCCACCCAATAGCTTTGAATTCAATGTAACAACCATAGATCCAATCCATACAATAACAAATACTTCCGCAAATTCAGGTCCTCCATCATTTGAATTATCTGTTGCATCAGTTGAACCTTGTAGTATCCTAAATAGCAATTATAAATTAATGTAAGTATAATTTATAAATTTTTTATGCATGTATATGTAATATTTGCAGATATATCTTACATTGCCATAAATGTACATAATATTAATGGTCCCCACAGATCCCCTGAAATATATTATATATTGTAATTAATTTGTTTTAATACCATAGATAAGTATTATTTGTAGACTCACATTCTTTTAGTAGACTTTTTTTCTCTTTAGGATATAAAACATGGAAAAACTTCTTGCCTACTGCTCGAACATCCCTCAACTATATCAAACAGAAATAATATAAAATTTAAAAAATATATATATATATATATTACGCTACACAAAATAAATTTTTAAATTGCAATAAAGAGGTATATAACAATATATACTTACAAATGTATCTTTAATAGGTTCGTCTAATGTATTAAATCCCGGCTCTCCTAAAGTTGATTTCTGCTTTGTACCTATTGTCATCTCACCCTCAACATGTTGAGGATCCACAGTATATGTAACATCATCGTACATCTGTTAAAAACGTAATACAAATATGGAATATTAAATCTGACACAAATTTTTTGTACAAAAATATATCTCTAGAAAAATTGTACTCCTAGTATTTATCGTGACAGAGAAAAATTTTTAATTTTAAATTTCAAAATATTATGACATTCGTTACATTAGCAACAGGGTGATACTTACGTCGAGTTTTGTCTCGCCGTCCATCGCCGCCATGTTTACTGCCGACGCAGACATAAATTATTGCGAGGAACTAGAAAGATGCGCGTAGCGTCGACGATCCCGAGGATGATATACTTTAAACATATCGAGAAAAAGTCGTCACGTGTACAGCCGATTGACACTTTGTGTATTACATGCTCGTCGAATACGCGACATTTTCTTACCTCGCAGATTTACACTTGCGACTCGCTATTATCGAGAACGACATGAAACCATGAAGATTACGCTGCATTTATGTTGGATTATTTGTGATGTTGTGATCGCTGATCGGCCGATTTAGCGAATCAAGACGAATCGCCGATGATAATCCTCGACGATCCGGAGAGCTGGAAATGACATTCGGCTGGATAAGAAATCCTCGGTAGATGGCCTCGGTATCGTAAGTAGTGAAGATTGCAGCGTGGCTGTGTTCGAATAACATATCAATTAAATCGCGCGATTAATTTATCTTGATGATATCGCGGTGAAGCCGCGATCGATCTGTGACATCGCCTGCTTGCTGGCAGAATTTTCTCACGATGTTCCAGTGGTTCCAATCACGAATTCATCGGCGAGTTTTCGTTTACGTTGTGATCGTGATGACATTGACAGCTATCGCGCATGCGCAGGTGGAAACTGACGGACCAATCATCAGTGAGCCGCAAAAGAGCGGCGAATACAAATCCGATGAAGAACTATGTATCTATCGAATTTCATTTTTCTTTCTTTCTTCTCTGCATTTCATTAACTCTATTACTCATAACTGTCTTCTATATATTTAAATTCTTCTCTCTGTCTTTTCAAAGTATGGATGTGTTGTTTCAATCTTAAATATATAAAGTATATAAAGGTATAGCTAAGAAAAACAAAGCTATTTTTATCATTGCAAAGCAAAAGTCTATTTATTGGAGAATAGATTAAAGCACTTTACTTTTATTTTATTATATATATATTATTTTATATCTTAATTATTTTAAGTTGCGAAATTAATAAGCAATTAATCTGTATGACATCTATTCTATTTATTTTTATAACACAGTCAAGAAACTATTCGCCCAACGGCGCAAGGATCATATAGAAGTTATACAGACACTCCTAAAGATGGACAATTACGAGCGCCTGTACAAAATGATCACGGTATTGGCTGAAAAAATAATGGAAGTCATCGCATCCAGTAAAAATGTCATCGAGAAGGCCGGTTTCGTGCCGGATAACAGCTCTTTTCCAAAAGATACCAATGTGAAAGACGGTACAATTATATAATTATATATATTTGTGGTGAATGTAATCTGAAATCATTGAAAAAATTAAGTAAAATTATGATAATAGAGATATATTTATCGCAGCATTGTCTAGCATCTTAGAGAACACCGCGCTTTTCGGGGACATTATTCTGCATCTACCGGACATTACTCACAGGATACTGAAAATGCAGCAAGGATGGAATCTCACGATACACTGGTCCTTGAACTTCACCAATCAGATGCGCCACTTGCTGAACAAATCGACCAACACAATGATCCACCTAGTCAAGCAAGAAATGAATATCACGGAACGAGATCCGAGCTATTTTAATCCGTATAGGAGCGCTATCCACGCTGGATACCAACGTGAAGATACCGTGAAGAAGAAGAAGCCTGTGAAGAAAGAAAAGCGTAAAAAGGGACCGCAGATTGCTAAAATCGAGTTGTGATGAGCCGTCCTCGCTGCAAAAGGATTCTTCTGACCGGTTCCTAAATCACCTCATTAAGAGTCCTACGACGTGATGTTAAGATCCTAGGAAAAATGGATTCTATGTTTCATCCTATATCACTCAAAATTAATAGTAATGAGCTTCCCACAATAGCATATTTCGATAAAAAGATTCATTATATATTTTTAATGTCTATATAATAGTATACAATTGTGATTAATAGGATAATTAAGATTGTGCGAGCTTAAGAATAATATCTATATTTAGTAATATTGTTGGATTACGCGAACATTGTTATATATATCAAACGCGAGGATTTCGATAAAAAAATCTCTTTTTCAACATTAAATAAAAATGCTACAACTATACAATTACAAATCACATTTCTACTTGCGTAGAAACAATGATTGCGTCCAACAAATATGATCATCGTTGATATAATTCCATACAATTCGCGTGATCTCGCGATTTCTGGCGAGAAAAGATCGCCGCGGGGCAATCTATCCCTGTTTTGAAAGCGAGACGAGCGAGGCGAGGTGCTCGAAGGCAGCTTTAACCGTGAGCAAGCTGTGAATCTCACGCTGCGACATACGTGCTACGTCGTGTTTGATATGAGAGAGACACGCTTTTCTCGTCGATTTACGGCGGCGGGCCGATAGAAAGTGGTCAGCCAATGTGAGCTGAGAACGGTACCTCGTCGGCCAGATCCCGAGAAGTGCCGCGCCGGCGGCGATGGCGTATATCCGACAGTGTCGCGGCAGCGGATCAGCCCGGTAGATCGGTTGGTTGCAATCGGCTAATGATACGTCCCCGTGATCGCGGTGATCGCACGAGTTGAACGAGGCTGAACGTGCGAGCAAAACCCGAACGGAACACGGTTTCTTGTCCGAATATTGAGACGCGGAACGATGAGACTCCAGGAAGCGGCGCTCCTCTGCGCCGTCTTGACCATCGTAACAGGTAGGCGCGCCCTCGCTTATTCCGTCGATCACCTTTCTCTCTGTTAATTTGTTCCTGTTTTGATAAATCGGATTATATCCATCCGCATGGGAAAGTCGGAAAATGAGAAAAATTGTTTAAATTCTCACTCGGCGCCGCGCGACGTTTCTCTCTGACATTTCTATGTTACTCAACATATAATAACCATTTTCCGGATATTATGAAATTTCAATTCAAATTTTTATTGATACTGATAATAAAATTCCTTTTGCTACTAACGTAGCAATTCTTGACGTATCGTTCGTACCTAGCAACAGACTTGCTTTCCAAAAATTGCGAAATTCCAAGACGATTGTCTAACATTGCATAAAGTAAAGATGAAAGTATATATATTGACTCGATAGTCTAGCTTCTCGCTAATTCCTCGGAACTACGTCTGACTAGTTCTAGCAGATCGTCACTGACGTATTATTTTTGCCCTTTTTTCTTTGAGTCGACGATATCCTTCAAGGAACATTCTCCGGCATACTCTTTTCTTAGTTCTCTCTTTATACTTCTTCATGGCCAATATTTTTATCAATAATATTATACGCGCGGACAAAGAAGTATATAATTATAACAATTTATAAATAATTACATATTAATTAGCTCGCTCTCACATCCTACGTTTATACTATATATTACCGAGATATATAAACTTCCTGAAAATAAATACTTATTTAATTAAAAAATCGAAAGAAGTATTTCATATTTAAAAATTGACCTGTAGATTATTATATATATGTAGAAAGAGATAAAAAAATATATATTTACTTGGTAATAAAAATTTTTTGACAAATTTGTAATAAAATAAAAATACAAAAAATCCGCGAGGAAACGAGAGATGACACTGGCGAATTCAGTACATCAACGAGGTTTCACTCGCGTTTACATAAGATTTGTTTTACGCGCATATGGTGTACATACGCGTGTGTGTACATGCACACGTGCAGCCGCACACGTGTGCGTATGTCTGAACGATAAAAGGAAATGTTGCACCTGAGCGAGAAAACAACGTCATTGCCAACGTACACTGGTACGTGTACCTTCACTTTCCACTTTACCATTAAATGAATCTTTTTGACATCCGCGAGCGCGCGGGCACCTCTCTTGATAAATGCATCGTTATGCCTTTGTTGCTGTTATCCTGCAAAAAATAAATCAATTGAAGAAAAGCTTATTTGCAAAAATGCATTTTGTTAAATTCATTATTCATGAAGAATCAGACAAATTAAAAGGGAAAGAAAGGAATTGCGAAATCTCATTGATATATCCTGGCTTCACAAATTAGGAATTTGTTCAACAAGAATAAATTCTTGTTTGTTTTAAGCAATCTTTTTTTTTTAATAGACATCCGCTACACTATGTCAGGAAGTCCGGCGAAAATTAGTTCGCCGATTTCGCGGCATTGCGGAACTTTAATTACAGAATGCGATTAAATTACACGATTATCGAGTGTCTCTTCAGATGTAATCTCTGATCTTGTATCGAGAATGCAGTAATAATTCCTCTGCGAATCATGTTATTATTTTACCTCATCGTTTCCACGAGATTTAAATGGAATCATTAATTGGCATTAACTGGCATGCGTATATTTAAAAAATATAATTTTCTCGTGATTAGATGTGCGTAACATTATCTAATTTTAATTTAATTACAATATTATTAGAGCAAAATGGAAGCGGCGAATGAAAAAGTGCTACACGTAACGATTATAAGGTCACTGGGAAGAATCTTTGCAGGTGCTACTTTCTCTCTGTATGTCAGCTCTTGCACATCATTTTTAATATCTTCGAATCTCCATTGATCATGCATCGTACAGTTTCTCTCATTATATTCGCGTGTCTCTCATCGTATCTCTTCCTATTTCCGTCTTATTGATTCTTATCTAAATTTCAATGTTAAGTTTAACATATTTAAAAAAAAAAAACGTATGTTTAATTTATTGTTAAGAAAAATGCGAGATATTTAAAAACTTTGCATTCTTATTTAAAAAATATAATTTTCTCGTGATTAGATGTGCGTAACATTATCTAATTTTAATTTAATTACAATATTATTAGAGCAAAATGGAAGCGGCGAATGAAAAAGTGCTACACGTAACGATTATAAGGTCACTGGGAAGAATCTTTGCAGGTGCTACTTTCTCTCTGTATGTCAGCTCTTGCACATCATTTTTAATATCTTCGAATCTCCATTGATCATGCATCGTACAGTTTCTCTCATTATATTCGCGTGTCTCTCATCGTATCTCTTCCTATTTCCGTCTTATTGATTCCTATCTAAATTTCAATGTTAAGTTTAACATATTAAAAAAAAAAACGTATGTTTAATTTATTGTTAAGAAAAATGCGAGATATTTAAAAACTTTGCATTCTGCATAGCTTTCAAGCATATTCGCTTATTGCTACGAGAATGTATATTACGAGTCTTTTTGCGAAAACCTGTCCATTTTTTGCGCACATTGTGAATGCGAACATACAATCGCGCATGTGGAATAATTAAAGAGTTCTTTCGGCACTTGAAAATTCTTGGCCCGTTCTCCGTGTAAAATGTATACGATAAATACTTAACTGGCCAAAAATAACGATGCATCACGCGATAAAATAAACCCATAGTGAATTTAAACTTCTACATTAACATTTTTTTGCGAAATTCAAATTAACATTTAAAAACAATAATCGAAACTATTTAGTATCTCCCACAGTAATAAAGTGTGCGCTGATATTTCATGCATGACAGTGGTGAAACTTTAACATTCTATGATGTAATTTTAACATCCAATATATGTATAGATTTCTATTTGAGATAATTTCAAATATCCGACTTGAAAACACGATGAAACACAGGTAAAATGGATTTTAAGATATGCTAATGCCTGGAAATTCATTTTACTATGTGCTTACGCGATACGCGTCTCTCTTTTTATACGCTTCTAACACATTTGCATTTCGCCGAAAGGAGCATGAATACTAGCGGTCCGAACATTTGTTCGTGCGCATTCACGTGTCCAAACATATTGGAATGCCCACAATCATGCGTTTCTCGCTTTCTCAAACCTCTTTTCTGGAATTTCTCCCGCCTATATTTTCTACACACTTTCTGTATATACGCGAGGTATCATTCTTATCTCTTTGTCTTGATGATGTAATATATAATGCTACTGATAGTCAATCAAAATCGAAATATATATATGAGAGTTAAAATGTCGCAATTCTTAACATTCAATTTCTAAAACGCATTTTATGTGTAAATTTAATAATTTAATTGAAAAGGAAATTATGAAAAAAAAAAAACTTTTAAGTTGTTATGCGACTTCCAGTTCGTATAACAACCATCCATTCATTAAAGTCACCGCTTTATAGCTGTTAATCGTAATGGTGCGGCTCTCGGAGCGTAACAACGGTTGACAGAAAGAACGCGGTAAAAGTGGAACGTAGGTATTTGATTGAGTCAATTGATCTCATCCACAGAACACAAGAGCGCAAATACACTCGAGCATAAACGTGTTTAGAACAAGCGATTCCAACCTTGACATTTCCTCGGCTCAAGCATGGCTTTCGAGCACATTTCTCAATTACTTATACGATTGTAAGATCGCGTGTGATCTGTTCCTAAAAAAAATTTTTAGATTCGCTTTTTTCGGAATCGGAATAGATTGCTAAAATTTTGTCAGCCTTGCGGACGAATAAAAATATTTTGACGAGCGCAACAAAATGAAATTTGGCTTCGTGCGCGAAGTTGATTAATTGAAATGCTTCTCGTTACTTTCACGAGAAGCATATTTTTCGCATATATATGAAAAATTGTTACCTCGTACACATCCCTTTTTATATTCAAATTCTCGCCTTTCTCTATTTCAGTGCATAGTCAAAAGAGCAAAAAGGACGAGGATAAGAAAGACGAGGAGTTCAGGTGTCCAGAAGGCCAGGGTAATGGCAACTTCGCCGATCCGGCAACATGCAGAAGATTTTATCAGGTAATTACATAATCATTTTCATCATTGGTTTACTATGATTATTCGCATTCGTAATTATATCCTCTTATTTTGTTTTTCGGAAGTGCGTTGATGGATACCCGTATCTGAACCGATGTCCATCAGGCTTGCACTTTGACGACATCAGCAAGTTTTGCACTTTCAAAAACGAGGCGCGATGCGGACCCATCGAGACTAGTAAGCAAATATTTTTATCACAAAGTTATAAGCCTTCTGAAAACAAATCGTCTAATCATTATACGATTACTTTTCGAGCGAGTCTTCACTCCTAATTTTCATTCATTCGTCGAAATGTAATTTTCCTGAATTTTGATAACGGTATCTTTTAATTTCTAGCACCAGCACCAATAACCGAGCCACCCACGGATTTAGCCGAGCGTTGCGACACGGCGAACTGCCAGCTTCCATATTGTTTCTGTTCCAGAGACGGTACGATCATTCCCGGCGGTCTTCAACCAGAGGAGGTAAAATGATAATCCAATTGCGGATCTTCCAATGATTTACAGCTTCTAAAGATCTATTCAAACATATAAATACAATATACACATATACAATTTGAACCTTGAATTATTCTAGACGCCACAAATGATAATAATGACGTTCGATGGTGCGATAAATCACAACAACTTCGATCACTATCAGAAGATATTTACCCAAGATCGTCTGAATCCTAATAATTGCCCGTTAAGGGGCACGTTTTTCATCTCTCACGAGTATTGCAATTATAATATGGTCCAGAGCTTGGCGCACGACGGTCATGAAGTTGCGACCGAGACGATCTCGTGAGTGGATATATTTAAATTGCGTCGAAATATTCGTTATGATGATAAAGCAAATATCTTTCAGACTTCAGAAAGGCTTGGAGGACAAGGGCTACGAAGAATGGGTAGGCGAGATGATCGGGATGCGTGAAATACTGAAACGTTTCAGTAACATTTCGACCAGTGAAGTGGTTGGTATGCGAGCGCCTTACTTAAAACCTGGTCGCAACACTCAGTACAAGGTGCTTGAGGACTTTGGATACATATACGACAGTAGTATAGGAATCTCGCCATTAAAGGTGCCGATCTGGCCATATACTCTCGATTATAAGATCCCGCACGAATGTAAGGCGGGCACCTGTCCCACCAAATCCTTCCAAGGTAATGAAAGTGTGATGAAGATTCAGTTTCGTCGATGTAAAATATGAATATAATAACTACTTGAAGACTAGAACTGCAAAATAGAAAATAGAGAAAACGTATTGTTATTTCAATAACAGTAGCATCTTTGATATAGTATCTTTTTAAAGAAATATTTAGAAAATATTAATTGAGTATTATCATAGGTATTTGGGAGCTACCCCTAAATGCGCATTATGTGGAGAGTTATGAAGGTGGACATTGTCCTTATTTGGATCAATGTGTGCTTCACAATCATGATCCCGAAGAAGTATTCGAGTGGTTGCAAGAGGATTTTAATAGATATTACGAACAGAACAGAGCGCCATACATGATGCCCTTCCATACTAATTGGTTCCAAATTAAGGAGCTTGAACGCGGTCTGTCGAAATTTCTCGATTGGGTGGTAACACTGTGAGTGAAAATACATGAAACATATTCTATCAAGAAATATTCTCAAAACATTTTGAAATATTTAATAAAATATTTATTTTTTTAATAAAGTAATTGATGGATATTTTTACAGACCAGATGTTTACTTTGTAACAGCCACGCAAGCATTAACATGGATGACTGATCCAAAACCGATTAAAGCTCTGCATAATTTCGAAGGATGGTCATGTAAGAAGAAAGAGAACTTGCCAGGTCCACCATGCAACAATCCACATAAGTGCGCTTTAGACTTTAAACCTGCCGAAGCAAATTTCACAACAACGAGGTAGAGATTGATTTAATTTTATGCATTACACAATTACTTAATACTTATTACTTTAGTTAAAATTGTAAAACTATTCAAAATTATCACTATATTTATATTAACAGGTATATGGAAACATGTAGAGAATGCCCAAATAAGTACCCCTGGTTAGGAGATTCTAAGGGTACAGGACTATACAATGACAATTATAATCCTGAAAAGAAATAGAAACCTCATTTAATTGAATTAGATTTAATTCTAGCGCAAGCAGATCGCGTTTCGTCCATTGTTATCAAAATGAATGTTGTGCATACATGATAAATCTGTTATCAACCACATCAAGCATCTTACTTTTTTCAGTATTGGAACAATTGGAACAATTTTATGAAATATTAATTCGTATCTTTCAGATGTATATAAACTTATACTGCTATTCTTACATAGAGTATATACTCGACAATCATTCACAAGCATCGATAACATTAAGTGTATACTACTCAATCTGAAAGAAAAAATAAAATGTTTTGATGCTATATAAAATTCTACAAAAATCCACCTGTTAGTCTGAGGATAATCTGAAATAATCACTCTATATTCTCTTATTTATCTTAGTTTTTGAAGATAATGTATCCTGTTTTTTTTTATTACTATTGTCACAACACAATATATTTTATATATATTTTATAAATTTTATTAATATGTATATACACACATTATATCTATATTTATTGCATTGAACTGCACTGTCTGTCTGCATGAGAGAATACATAATCAAGATGCTGCAGTCACTTCTAATATATTGTAATAATTACCTAACGAATTGGACACCACTCCTGAAGTACTTCGCTATATTTCACACGTACTAAAAAGAAGAAAAATAATAACTCATATAACATTTTAAGTCAGTTTGATCAACCAATAAGTGGTTATTCTTCTTCTTAATTATGTATAAATACATTTCACATAATACAAATTAAAAGTTAATTTATCTTTTATTTAATATACATTTTATTATCTCTTTTTGAGGATATAGAAAGAGATATATTACCTGGTTCAGGAAAGAGTTCTGGATGTCGTATGATATAATCCCTTAGTTTAGTATCATGTTCTGCCTGATAATCATCAACAACTTTCTTAATAATTTGCGATGCAACATATCCTACTGCCATTGCTGTAAGATGTACTTGTATTCCTGAATATATATTATTCATTAGTCTAATGCTGCACTGCTAAAAATTGACTGCATAAAGTCTACAACAACTACAAGAACTACAAGAACAAGAACTTTATGCAATTTTGTTATCTATCAGAAATTATCATAAAAATATCAGTGAAAATTTTTTATAATATATATAAAAATAAAGAATCATTAACTGCTTCAAACTGTTTGTCACACACACATATATACATAAACTCAAGCACACACATTATATAATAGCGTGATGAGATCAAGTTGCAAGAAAAAAAGAGAATGTAACATATCGTGTTTATGATCTCGTTAAAATATTGTATAATTACTCACCCGCATAATACGGCCTGCGGTTAAACCAATTTGTTAAACATGCTATTGAAAAACCACTTCCCATACATATTACTTCTCCACAATATTTTTGCATTACACTGAGCTCATAAGCGGGATCTGGTTTAAGCAATTCCAGAGCCCATTGAACTTCAGGATGTTCACTTATCTCATGTGTATGATGTTTACTCATTCTTGCGAACTATTCTAGGAACGAAATAACAATCACAAGGAGCGAAATGCTCCGCTTTGACAAACCACAAGTCCGGAGTCGCGAATGCACGGCAGTGAATGAAAACTATGGAAATAATCGAGCATGGATCGATTCATAAAAATATATAATTTCTATGATCGATTCGAAAGATAGTCTGTGGCGATCCTGTGGCAATCTAGGAAATTTACCATCGTCACTAACTTGCAAAAGTGGGAGAGGTTCACTCGAACTGATTGGGCAACCACTCATATCGATCGATGCCTAGGGTAATCAGCACGATTGACCAATCAGAGGATCTCATTTTCAACTGGCCAATAAGCATTATGTACAATTGATATATACCTGGCAAAAGTGACGAGCAAACTCCAAATAGAGACCTCGCGTGGTGACCATATGAAGCGCTCGATTGTCAATCACGTTAATCACGTTTGCGCTGACACAGCTGATTATTATGACAGATCGGCTGCTGCTGACATAGCAAACAAAGTGGGAGTTGTTTAGAGCGTAGCTGAGTCAAAACGATAATGTGTTTCCGATGACATTTTATATCTATTTTTTTAGATAAAGCTTTATTACGCATCGTTTTTAATATGTGAGCCTTCGAAAAATCAGTCTCTCTCGCATCATTTATTCGTGTGAGACGTGAGATAAAACATAAAATATACTACATCATATTAAATCATAAACAGGTATAATACTTGATAATAATATTGTAGAATCGCTTGAATTAATTCGCACGCAACCGAACTCTTTGTTCTGATTCCTGCATAATCATGCTAGTTAATTAAAATACGTCATCTGACATCAGTACCAGTACGTTGTTTTTGTTTTGCATATAGACAAGATGCTTTCACACATCACGTTTGTGATTCTATCGTTTTTCTCCACTGCATTCGGTGTGATACATTATCAGCCAGAAGCTGTACATCTTTCCTATGGTGGTAAGTTTTATTATGCCGATACATATATAAAATTGCTAAACTCTTTAAATCAGAAAGTATTATAATCTAAAACAAATGTTAAGCCTCTTAGTTCTCTGTGTATTTGAATAATAACTAAAAAGATAATATATACGCATGTATCTTTTGTGTATAATTTTTAGATAACATTCACGATATTGTTGTCACCTGGAGCACAAGGAGCGATACCGAAGAATCAATAGTAGAATATGGCATAGGGGGCTTTGTTTTGCGAGCTGAAGGAAATTCTACTCTTTTCATTGATAGTGGTGAGAAAAAACGGAAACAGTATATTCACAAAGTATGGCTAAAAAATTTAACGCCCAACAGCAAATATAGTAAGATATACATTGTGTACTTTACTATTTATTACTGATTAAAATTATATTATGGCAGTATTAATAAACTTTTACCATGTATCAAACAGTATATCATTGCGGTAGTCGCTATGGATGGTCAAATGTATTTTATATGAGAACCGTGCCTGAAGACTCTACAGATTGGTCACCGCAAATAGTTATCTTTGGTGATATGGGTAATGAGAATGCACAGAGTTTATCACGCCTACAGGAAGAGACAGAACGTGGTTTATATGATGCTGCTATTCATGTTGGCGATTTTGCTTATGATATGCATACTGATAATGCCCGCGTAGGTGATGAATTTATGCGGCAAATTGAATCTGTTGCTGCTTATATCCCATACATGACTGTACCTGGAAATCACGAAGAGAAATATAACTTTAGTAATTATAGGTACACGCCTGAATGATTCCACGCAACTTGTTGCCGATATTTTATTTAATACTTGCAAAAAATTTAATTATATTTTAACCATCTCTTCTAGGGCCCGATTCACTATGCCAGGTGATTCGGAAGGCTTGTGGTATAGCTTTAATATGGGTCCTATACATTTCATTGCTATAGAAACTGAAGCTTATTATTTCATGAATTATGGTATAAAACAAATGATTAAACAATACGAATGGTTGGATAAGGATCTACAAGAAGCAAATAAACCTGAGGCAAGGTATGTGAACAATTCGACATTAAAATGATAAAAATGGACAGAAAATTTGTGATTACAGGGCTCGCCGACCATGGATAGTAACATTCGGACATAGACCAATGTATTGCAGCAATGCAAATGCGGACGATTGCACTAATCATCAAAGTCTGATTAGAGTCGGATTACCATTTTTAAATTGGTTTGGTTTGGAGGATCTATTTTTCAAATATAAAGTGGATTTAGAAATCTGGGCACACGAACATAGTTATGAAAGATTGTGGCCCATGTATAACTTTCAAGTAATTGTCCAACCAATCGTATTACTTATATATTTTAGAAAAAAATTCACGCTCTTAGTAATAATAAAAATTATAATCATATAGGTGTATAATGGTAGTTATGAAGAACCATATAAAAATTACAAAGCACCTGTACATATAATTACTGGTTCAGCTGGTTGCAAAGAAGGTCGAGAGAAGTTTGTTCCCGATCGACCAGCATGGTCCGCATATCGCAGTTCGGATTATGGATACACAAGAATGAAGATGTTCAACAAAACTCACTTGTATCTAGAACAGGTATGGCATGAATCAATTTCGAATTAATGTCGCTTTTTTTAATAAAGTTATAAAACTTTTTTGTTTCTGTTGTGAATAAATGTTGTGAAAATTTCTGTTGTGAAGGTATCCGATGATAAAGAAGGTGCTGTTATAGATAGAGTTTGGCTCGTGAAAGAGAATCCTTTACCACAGTATGTAGAAGTTTCTCCTTTAAAATAATATAAACGTGATTTTAATTAACCATGTGACAAAGTAGAAAACATAGACAAGAACACGTTAAAAAAGTTTTTCAAGCAATATTGTTAATAAGATTTTTCCTTCACTTTGGCTGTATATGTATAATTTTACAATTGTAATTCAAGTTTAGTACATATTTTATGTAGGCTGGATAACATTACGGTCGAAATGTATACATGAACAATAAAATATTAGCGTGATTTGCATATAAACAAATAAAAAATTAGCAAATGCAAAAGTATAATATAGTATTAATAATATATAGTATTAGTGTATAAGATTTCATATCCATCTAGTTCTCATAATTAATTACTAGTTAATGATACGTAAATAACAAATAGCCTTGACTGTTTATCAGAAAATCTTTTCGATTTAAAATTCGTTATAATTAGACATGTGTGAGTTTCTCGAAATTTTACATATCACATCTTTTGCAACTTTATTTCGGGTAGAAATCATTCGAGCTATTATGTTCGGATCGCTCTTATTTATATAATTATATGACAAACATATTTTCAAGCTAAATAAATTTTTAAACCTGTAGCTTTTATATATTCTATACATTCGTGAATTTTCAAAGAATGCAAAAGTAGTTTATCTAAATGATATAGATTAAGAGTCCTGATAGGTAAAAATAGGGTAATGGTACACATAGTTATGTGATTATTCTATATTTTCATATTTGCATTTGAATGTAATACATTATTTGCACTAGGAAATAATCGTTCACTAGGCACTTTGATCACAATTATGCACAATTCATTTTGTGCCAATACCGTTGGTCTAGCAACGATTTCAGTTTTACGAGTAAAGAAGAGAAAGATTCACATATTTTGTCACTGTCCATTAAAGAAATATTTTTACATAACAATTATATTTTTAAACGATTTTTTGAGATTAAGTATTTAAAAAAAAAAAACCGTGTTTTTTTTAACGAGAATAGAAACATATAAATGTATAATATATAATGATGCAATTGATATATAAAACATTACTTTTTATTATACGTGATCTAGAATATTGATAGATAGATTTTTTGCTTTAAAAACGTATTACTCAATGAAGGAACAGACAAGCTGTAATATATTGAAAAGCAGTACCTCTCTCTCTCTCTCTCTCTTAAAGCTCCCATTTCTCCACTTTCTAAGCTATATTAGATAACTATGGAATTGAATGTTTATTATGCTTGAGCTTTTTAAGCTCATAATGTAAGCTCATGATCCAATGATTAGAATATCCAATTGTAGCAATGTAATAGAGAATTTAAATTTTAAACATATTTCCTATTTACACAGTACATATATATCCCAATAAGTTAATATATTTTTAATATCTCGGCAGTTTTATCTCACATATACAGAGAGAATAAAAAAAAAGCTGAAAATACTTAAGCTACAAGTTTCTTTTAAACAACTCTTCTATTGTTCCGAGCAATATTCCAAAAATAGTCGAACATTTCTTTCAAATAAGTGCTTTGAACTTTATACAGTTCACAATTTTCGAATACTCGCACATCTCTAATTATTACCAGTCATAATAATGACGACCCTCATAAGGCTAAAAAAATGATCTCAAATTTATACAATATTCAATTAAAGCTGATATTTTATTACGATTCTACTTTCGCAATGGACAAACCATTATTTTTTGTCTGGCTCTTTGCCAGTTGTAATTTTTTTACTTTGGCATCTGCCGTAACAGTCATCTACTGAATATTAAAAAAAAAA
>NW_021853592.1:2370532-2377611 GCF_003651465.1 Formica exsecta | reverse complement strand
CCGCCGTAAAAATTATCTACTGAAAATTAAAAAAAAAAAAAAAAAAAAAAAAAAAATCAGGAACTGTCCTTCCATAAATAAGATAATAAACAGCGACAATAAACCTGGAAAGTGTCAAGTGCAGCTTTTCTTAAAAACAAAGATTTTTATACTTACGATTATCGCGCATTTCTTGATGATAAGAAAATTATTCAATATTCACAATATATGTCTCTCAAAGAGTTTTAATTAATTCGATTCAATTAAGAACGTAATTTTTAATCCCTGTCATATTCCTTTCATACGCAGCAAATATTAATCATACTATATCTCGACCTAATCTTATAGTATACATTTTTCCATATACAATTTTAGTGATTAATAATTATGTGTATAGGTGTTATATGCGAGCGCACACTTATACGCATAAATCTAATTTGCCATTGGAGATATGTAACAATCTCTTAAGATGCATAAAAAAAGCATCATAAAGAAAGATAATTTTATTGATTTGCCTATCATTGGTAAAGTTTTAAGCTTTGTAGACAATTGTCAGATACATATTGTAATTGAATGTTTTTGCTCGGTTTTTCATGCATTAATAAACCACACATCTCATTACATTAATTAAGCAAGACACTTGACACTGTCAGTGATTAATAGAGACAATGGAAGAAGTTGCTGCAGAATGACTTTCTTGATACGAAAATTGCGGAAAATGTTCTTGTTCTTCTGCTATAGAATTTAAACCTCCTCCACTACCTAAACAGCCCTGATCCGGGGGCGTAAGTTCAACACTTTCGCCGGTAAATTCACTATCAAAATATCGAGTGTCAATATCTGAAGTCACTTGCGGCTTAAAAGGTGGAGGAATCTTCTTCTGGACAAGATCCGTCCAATTGATACACGAGAAAAATGCGTGATTCATGATGTCTTTCGCATCATTGGGCCCACCACCTAATCTTCTACTTGGATCCTTTATTAACAGACCTATAAAAATAATTCAAAAGTGAATTTTTTCATATAAAAACACTGTGATTACGATCATTAAAGTAGTATTTACCACCAAGCATATCTCTTGCTTCATTACTAATCGTCCTAGGAAACCTTACTTCTTCCAATAAAATAAGCGTAAATAGCTTTTCATGATCTTTGTTATAAAAAGGTAATCGACCACACATCATTTCATACATGACTACACCCACACCCCACCAATCCACGGCTCGTCCATAATCATTATCTTCGAGTACTTCTGGTGCCAGATATTCTGGTGTTCCACAAAATGTCTTTGTTGTCCTTCCTATAAATATATCCTATATATATATCCCATAATCAACTGTATATGTTAAAACTTATTCATAATATTTTATTAGTTTTAATCTTTAGCCTTAAAATATATAATACAAACCATATGTAATGTCTTCTTTACATAAACCGAAATCAGCAATTTTTATATGCCCGTCTTTGTCCAAGAGAAGATTTTCCAATTTTAGGTCACGATATATAATACCTTGCGAGTGCAAGTAACCCAAAGCCGATATAATTTCTGCGCCGTAGAATCGAGTACGATCTTCACCAAATACTCGTGACCGACTCAAATGAAAAAACAATTCGCCACCATTTACATATTCCATAACAAAACACAATCTATCTGCTGTTTGAAAGCTATATTTTAAAGACTGAAAATTAAAAAATATTTTAATTATTATTACAAATGCAGATAAATTCTAAATTATGAATTGTTAAAGGATATTTAATACAGAATGTCTACTCAAATCTTGTGAAAAAATTCCCTGATCTTTCAAATATTTTTGTTCAAAATTCCAGATAAAGAGAATATTTTAAAGATTTTTTGGTGCAATTTCCTAAAATAATTCTTTTTGTTATACGCTTTTCACTCATATGAAAGAAAAGCACAAAGCCACTTAAATTTCAAGTGCTAAATTTACAAATGTACTGAAAAAAATGAATAACTTTCGTTAAGATGAAAATTTTTAACTTTTATAACATTTTCATTTTTTATGATTAAAAATTAAAGTAAAGAATATGTACAATACATATTCAATATTTTGTTAAGACATTGAATATATAAACAGAAAGAGATATATATTTATAATGTATTTTAAACATATAATTCACAACTTGGCTTATCAACAAATTGCAGATTGCTTACAGTATAAGAGCAAAATGATTAAAAACAGAGAATTTAAAAAAAAATTCCTCGAGTCCCAATAAAATTCTAAAAAATTCCCTGATTTTTCCAGGTACAAAAAAAATTCCCTGAGAATTCCAAGTTTCCCATGTTTTTCCAAAGAGTAAACATCCTGTTAATAATCAATAATAGTAATAATGATACATTAAACATTTTATATACAATGTACGTACAATTAAAAAGGGATGGTTAGTAGTGCGTAATACTCTGTTTTCGGTAAGTGTGTGTGCCACTTCATCTTTACGAATAATAACTTCTTTTCTTAAAATTTTGATAGCATATAAATGTCCTGTTGCTTTTTCTCTACAGAGAATTACCTTTCCAAAAGTTCCTTTTCCCAAAACTTTTAAAAATTCAAAATTCTCAAGTGTCTGAAACAAATAAAGGAAAAATTTATAAATAAAAATGATTTATACATTTCTGTATACACACAGATATACACATACACACATATATGGAGTACTCATATACTCAGCACAATGTGTTTCCTAAAAAAAAAAAAAATGATAAAGACGATATATATAAATAAGCAAAAGAGATTCAATAACTTACTACTTTCTTTTTGCCAGTACTTTTACTGCTTGAAGTTCCTTGGACACTGAATTTTGCTGATAATTCATCAATACTACCACCATCTAAATCTGTAGATACAACACCTAAAGAGCTACAAGAATCAGACCTAGCGCCTACTGACGATTCCATATCGACATCTTCTGAAGAGGAAGATTGTTGCATTTGGGGTTGTTCATGCTGTTGATTTTCTTCATTTGCTAACCTATTTGCTACATATCTGCAAAAAACACAAGGAAAGAATTTGTATGAATATTGTATACAATATAAAATTTAATATTTTGAAGCTTAACAGATTGTTGTTAAAGTAGAACACACACCTGATTGCTGCTACCCAGTCTTCCCTTTCTTGTTCTGTTTCTACATGAAATGTCCTTTCGATTACGGTTGTCCATTGCAGGCCTCTAATAACAAATGTATATGGTTTAGGTCTATCCACTGACATTATTTGGCATCCACGTACTGTAAAATTATTTAATGGCTGCGTAGATGTTTGCGTAGCCATTTGTGGATCAGGTTTTGCCTTGAACCCGACCAGTGTACCATCGTCTCTCAAGACAAAATATCTCGATCTCCAATTTTTAATGTGTTCACCTACAAATAAATTATTTCATATTTTACTTTCTGTATGTATCCAGAAATATTGTGAAAAATAGCTTCTAATTAAACATCTGATTTTAATTCCAATAAGAAAAGCAAGTTCCTAAACCCCTAAATTTTTTAAAATATTCTATACTTATATTCACATTATCACCCAAATCTCATATTTACTAGAACTAATATAAAATTTCTGATTAATATATATTAATATATATATGATTAATATTATATATTACAGGATAAAAGAGATTATTACCATGCAAGAATTTATGGCGCAAGGTATAATAAATAGAATAAAATATCTAGGAAAGTCAATAGACATTATGCTCCGAGGCTTGTTAGATTTTGTTCACGAAGTGCGTTACAAAATGCACATCATAATAACACCATTAGACATGAAAATATGCGAGCAGCGGACTTATTAACTATCGCAAAGACGTCGTGTTGAAGAGAACGTAATTTGCAGTCATATTTTCGTCTCTCATCACGAACATCTCGCGTGATATAAACGCGAATACCTATATCGATACAAGGGGGTTTTAGCTTCGGTGTTACTCTCGACGTTGGTCACGTCGACGAGAAGGTAGCTGGACGTATACCACGCGTCCGTGACACACGCTCGACGTAGACATGTCGAGGAGAAACATGCGACAATCACGAGACACATTCGCGTCAACCGAGTAAACATTGCGCAAGACGTAAATATTATGAACGGGTCTTGGCGTAATAATACCGCGTTTTTGGAGCCAGCCTTCCTTGACGATTCGCTGACCGCCAACGTTGCCGCTGACGCTACCGCTTCCGCTGCCATTGCCGCCGCTGCCACTGACACCGCCACTACCGCTGCCGCTAACACCGCCACTACCGCTACCGCTAACACCGCCAACGCCGCCGCCACCACCGGACGCTGCGACGTTCATCGCCGCGTCCCCCATCACTCTCCCGTCTTTGCGCACTCGTCGATATTACGCGGATGCCCCAGGTGCCGCGTTCCACCGGGAGCCTCACAAAAATAATGGCGAATAACACGCAATAGCGGGAGTGGTGCGCGTATACAAACTTGAGCAATCATAGATACGCGTGTGGCAGGTAATGCATATGTATACACACAGTGATCGTCGACGTGATCACGCTGAACCCGAGGACCCCGAGACGTCAGAAGCGGCGCGATCATCGCTTGGCCCTAAAGTCCAGCTTCCAACGAGCCGTCACAACTTGAGAGAGCAGGGTCTTTGCGATTGGACCTATTTTCAAATTTACGGCGCGTCTAGTCTCACTAGACATTTTTTAATGGATTTTACGCATCGTATCTAGATATTCATACATCGTGATTATTGGTTCAACGATTCAATATATATATATATATATATTTATATTGAATATTGATTAATATATCTTATATTATATATATATAATATATTGTATATATCTTATATTGATTAATTTATCATCATCACTATCAAGATATTGGTAGATGATTGTTATTTTATATTAATCTCATACGTGTTTAATATTTTGCACATATCGGATACTTTTATTTACATGGGGACTCTAGATATATAAATAGATTCTCTCTTTCTCTCTCTACCTACTATATGATGAGTGGGAGAAGGAGAAAAAAATAGACTATGCGCGAAAGACTCCAAGCTTCAAGTTGAGGTTTGAAGAACATGTAAAAAGAGAGAAGGTGGAGTCGTGGAGTGTTCATATCTTCGTCTTGGACAAAAGTGTCCAAAATCTGCGACATATATGACCAAATTATATATAATTGGAGAGGATATTCATTTTATAAATTTAGAAAAATGGTTACGTCGTGTTGTTTATGTTCGAAAGAGTGCATCCCTTTTAATCCACAACGATCATTTCACAGGTTATAAAAAAATGTAGACATATATATAGTTAGAAATGATAAAATAAAAATTAATATTAAGATAATTGAGGGAGAAAATTATTATTTATATCCTAATATCTGGTTATAATGAGAAACATAGCTAAAGATCTGATAAACTATATATATTACGATTAAGAATTATTGATAGTCTATAAGATTTAATTTATTTATTTTCTTAATCCTTAAGTAATTTTTAATAATATTTACTAATTAATAGTAGAGTTTTACACGTCAAAGTAGTGGAAAAATATGTTACTAATTTAATACTGTAAAATTAAATTTTTCCAAACTATGTTTCACATTTACTTCAAACATTCTTATGTTGTTTTATATTCTACATTCTTCAACAACTGTTTCAAAATTTGTACAATGTTTATAGAATACCAACAGATGAACAAATAAGGAATAAATGGTTTAGTATAATTGGCCGTACTGTCTCTTACAAAGGGGCCAGAGTTTGCAGTGATCATTTCACGGAGAACGATTTTTATAAAGTGAACCTATACTCAAGAATCAGAAGATTAAAAAGTACTGCAATTCCTTCTGTTTATATCAAACAAAACAGGTGAGATAAAAGTTTTTTTATTAAAATTATAATTACATAATAGTTTGAAACATTTTTCTTCTAGAAAAGATAAAAAGAAAGAATCATCTACATTACAAGAGACTAACATGAATGTTTCTGAAATTGAATCTCAAAATGATTCTGAAATTGAATCTCAAAATGAAAAGGATGCAATTTATGACAATACAAAAAATTGTGAAGTAAATAATACAAAAAATGATGTTGAAAGCAAAAAAAGGTGAGTAAATCAAATATATTTTCTTTAATAATGTTATAACAATTTTTATTTTTAAATAATGCTTTTTTTCTGTAGCGAAAATGTGGAACAAAAATCAACCCCTGTTTTGGATATAACTGAAAATTTAGTCAATACGTCTTTAGATTCAGAAAGGAAAATAAATACGTCTGTAAATAATCAAAAAGATGGTGATAATTTTGTGAATAATAATAGTATAAGTGGAAAAAGGTAAGAGAAGAAAAAACAATTTTTTATTTATATCTTACAAATATTGTAAATAAATCTTTTTTTTTTTTTAGGAAATTGCCATCGTCTAATTTAGGAAATTCTAAAATTAAGAAGATTTTTGTACATATGTCCAAATATAATATAGAATGCTTTAGAAATATAGATTTTTCTTCGGATAAAAAGTGGTCAGCATTTTTAAGGTATGTTGCCTATAACAGGCATCAAAATAAAATTTTAGCACAAAAAAACAGACGTTTGGAAAAGAAAATGTACATACTTCAGGATATGTTGGAGGAATTAATGTAACCTTAGATGAAATAAGTGCTAAGAAAAGCTTATATATATATATATTAGAATAATTGCTAATTATACATCTTTGGACATGGATATTAAAATTGATTTTAATGCATTGTTATGAGAAAAAAATAAAATAAAAAGAGAAATACCTATATCATGAGATGGAGGGACAATCTCGCGCATGCGTAGCAGCGCAAGCGCTAGCTGCTTGATCCTCAATCGTGTACATATTTCACTGCAACGAAAGATATCATTAGATCCCTCGTAAAATAGTACAATAGAAAAAATTACTAAAATTAGAGAAAAAATAAATGATATATAATAGTTTCTATCAATCAAATAAAAAAGAACAGTTATTAATAGTTTTTGCTCTATTCTCAATTTATTACACATATACATTTCCTATATCTTTTCGCGCGCGTGCGTTCCAATCTACATTGCATATATATTATATATATAATATTATATATATTATTGTGTGTAATATATAAAGTATAAT
>NW_021853592.1:2363797-2370289 GCF_003651465.1 Formica exsecta | reverse complement strand
TATATATATACACACAACATATACATGTAAATAATAGCAAAAAAATTGGATAATTTATGCGAACCTTAAAAATTCGTAGCATCTGATCATGACGAATCAAATTTGTCGAGGTCGATCATCTAGTCAATGACGCATCATACACGCAAACGAAAGTCTTGTCTAGGTGTACTCCATCTTATACATTGGTGTACCATATACATATATATAATATAGCAATGAGATTTGTCATATCTACACAGTGCTTGTCATACTAGTACTTTGTCACATTGCCGTCCTCTATGTAAATCTCATAATTTTATACATTTTATATTTACCTGCCTTCAAAACTAACTCGCATATTGAATCATAAAATGTTTGTCTCAACTAGAAACAAATTCCGAAAAATTCTGGTAAAGTACTTATTTAACATATGGTGTGTGTTATATAGTGTATATATTTTCGATATTTAATTTTTAAAATCTGACATATTTTTATATTTGCTTTTATTTCCTCTTTCTCTCTTATGTATATTACAGATAAGCCGTGGAGGAGTCGCGCTAACACAACAATTAGCTAGGTATTAGTGTTTTGTTTTTATATTCCTAGCAATAGAGAGAGACAATACGTTTTTCATTTTGTTTGTTATTTTTCTACTTTGGAAACTTACATTTATTATTAGTCATAACTATACGAAAGTTAGTTATTATACCACTAGTGTCATAGAAATTAAATGACCATAATTTCATGATTTTGTAAAATATTTAATTTTGAGAATATACAATTATTTAATAAAAGCAAATATTAATATATACGCATTTATTTCAGGAGTACTGTACCATTATATGATACCCCTGAATATCAATATCTGCAAATTAGTAAAGTTCCAACACTGCATTTTCAAGCATCTTTACCACGATTACCAATACCAAAGCTTGAAGATACATGTAGGAGATATTTGAATGCACAGAAACCTCTGTTGAATGATGAGGAATTGCAATACACATCATCCTGTGTCTCGAAATTTCTTGTCGATGAGGGGCAAAGTTTGCAAAAACAGCTGATTCATAATAATGATGAAAATCCGCATACTAATTACATTAGCGAATTGTGGTTTGATATGTATTTACGAGATCGCAAGCCTTTACCCATCAATTACAATCCTTTCTTAGTTTTTATACCAGAATCCGATCCAAAATATGATGCACAATTGGTAAAGGCGACAAATCTCATTGTGTCATCATTGAGATTTTTTAAATCTCTCAAAAATAACATTTTAGAGCCAGAAGTATTTCATATGAAATCTGAAAAATCGGATACTGAATTGTTTCGCAATGTCACAAGATTGATTCCATCCCGCTTTAGCTCGTATGGTGCTTATTTATTTAAGGTAATAACAAATTTTGTTTGTGAAACATTATAGAAAGAGATTAAATACAATAATTATAGATTGGAAAAGAAATAGTATTAAGTGTAGAAATAAAGTATGTTTAACAAAAACAATTTTCATTATAGGCTTTTCCTTTGGATATGTCTCAATATAAAAATCTATTCAATACGAGTAGAATACCGGAATTGGAGAAGGATGTAATCTTCCACGATTCTTCAGCAAAACACTTAGTTATACTAAGAAAAGGTCATTTTTACGCGTTTGATGTTCTAGATGCAAACGATTCTATTCGTAGTCCTAGAGAGATAGCTGCATGCTTAAAAGCCATATTGGAAGATGATAGACCACCAAATAAACATCCAGTGGGCGTTCTTACGACATCAGAAAGGGATCAATGGGCACAAGCACGTTCACATTTAGTCGAAACAGGGAATAGGGAAATTCTTAAGAAAATTGATTCAGCTATATTTGTAATGATCTTGGATGACGAAGTTATTGATACTGAAAAGAACAAATTACTTAGAACATATTTACATGCAGATGGTACCAATCGATGGTTCGACAAGTCATTTTCTCTCATTGTTTCTAAGGACGGCTACAGTGGAATCAATTTTGAACATTCGTGGGGTGATGGTGTTGCAGTACTCAGGTATTTCCAGGTATGTGTATTAGATAGATATTATCCTAGTTTTGGACACATATTAATGTAATCATAGTAAGTTTTTGTGAAGATTGCAAGATCTTAAAAATCTTCCTCATTCTTTAGGATGTGAAGACCGATATATCTAAGAAACCTAGATTTCATCCTAATGAAGTAGATGAACTTGCGCAAGAAAGTGTAAACATTGAGAGATTACAATTTTCTATAGATGCAAAAAGCGAAAATATTATTAATCAACAAAAAGCGAAATATCAAGATTGGATCAATCGATTGTGCATTGATTATGTAATATATGAAGAGTTTGGCAAAAATCAATGTAAGAAGTTCAGGGTAAGTCCAGATGCTGTAATGCAGCTGGCATTTCAATTGGCATTATACACTCTAGAAGATAGAGTGGTTCCAACTTATGAATCTTGCAGCACAGCTGCATATAAACATGGCAGAACAGAAACCATCAGACCTTGTACATTGGAAACTAAAGAAATATGCATCGCTATGACTCGAAAACAAACTAAGTTCTCTAAATCAGATCTAAAAAGAATGATAGTTGATTGTAGTAAAGCTCACAATGTGCTTACAAAAGAGGCTGTAATGGGTAAATAGTTCAATTATCGCAAATTTCGAACAAATAAATTTAAAAAATAAAGAGAATGTATATAGATTATTCCACAATATTTCTTATTTTACAGGCCAAGGATTTGATAGACATTTGTTTGCCTTGAGAAAGATTGCAGAGAAATCAGGTTCTATTAAGCCAGTCATTTTTCAAGATCCAGCATACAACGCTTTAAATTATAATATATTGTCTACATCCACTTTATCGAGTCCAGTTGTACTAGTTGGTGGATTTGGACCAGTAGTATCTGATGGCTATGGAATAGGGTAAACTATTCATATTGCATTATATTAATATCGAAAATATCGCAACTGTTTATATACTAACATATTATTTCTTTTTGAATATATTGAGATTTAATAAATATGAAATTAATATATTGTATACTGTTTAGATACATGATTCAAGATGAACGATTGGGCACAGTTGTGACAAGTTATGAAGGTAGTCGTAATGCCAATAAATATATACAAACATTGGAACATGCATTCAAGAGCATCCATGATGTGCTGTGCACATAAGCATATTGTGACCAGATATATTTAGATATATTTTTTTCTGAAATCATTGACAATTATCACATTATATAGATATATTATACATTTACACAAGAAAATGTTTACAATCATGTTACCTATATCAGAGGTAGACACATATATTATATCTCCATTTTTTAAATATTAGACAAAAAGCAAAGCAAAATGAGCTACCTTTGATAAGAAACTTTTATATACAATTGTTGAGAATAAATATTTTTAATATTTTTTATACACAACTGATAATATGATGCTACTTTTTATAACCATCCAACAATTTTTCTAATATAATTAACTAGTGATTATATATATGATATATATGTATATATGAGGATAAATTATTACAAATGTTATTTTATATTACTCTATTACTCACACATGTGAACAAGAAAATATGTACATTGACTTGTGTAAAACTAAGCGCTATAACATATTCAACATGTGAGACAAAAAATTATATTGTTTTCTAATATTGATAAAAATTCATATCTCTATTATGTAACATATACTTAAGCTCAGTTGTTTTTCTCTTTCAAAAGAAATGGAAAGATATGTTTAATAACATAGACAACAAAGCACAACATTCATAGTTATAGATATCAGGATGAATGTTAAATTAGATCATCATGAAAGTTGCATAAGTGAAATTGTATAGATACGCAATAATATACCAAATTCATATATTGGTATCTAGAAATTTTTTATCATTTCATGACAATTTCATAAATATGCAATTATTCTTTTCGAAATTTTTTATTGATGACTAAATATGGAATGGAATATTGTGATCTCTTATCATTTATAGCTTGTCACCCATCTTCACTTTGGAAGTCTGAGAAAAAAGAAAAAAATATTTTGTAAGTAATTTATATAAAAAAAATATAAAAACATTATAATACATAGTATATATATATATATATTTTAACTTACCATATAAATACCGACAATTAAGCCAAAAAGTCCTATAGCAGAACCAAAAATCTCAACTATAAGAATCTTCACGAAAAGAGCAGAGTTTGCCGCATCGGCAAGAGCTGCGCCGGAGCCTACAATGCCAACTGCTATGCCACAGAAAAGATTGACCAAACCAACGGAAAAACCAGCACCAAACATTAAGTATCCAGCCAACCAGTTCTGATTCTTAAGCGGTTCGTTATTCATAATCTCCTTTTCATCGAATTTGTCGAGCATTCCAGACAGAACAATGGCAGTAATCAGACCATAGATAGCTACAGCCTCGCAGAATATCACAGAAATCAAATTCTTTGTTTTGATCCTAGGTGCTTTTACACCTCCACCAACAATAGATACTCCTGTCGTATGGATACCTCTGAAAAGATAAATATTATGATAAGTATAAAATTTGATGCTATTCTAAAACTATAATATATTATCAAACTTACAATGCTGCGCCTACTACAGACAAAGCTACTGACAAACCTATGCCCAATGTAGCCCACATATATGGAGAAGTATTTGACAAGAACCTAGATAAAAAAATAAATATTTTAATATCTTCATATACTAAGAATTCAGTATCACAAGATATGATATATAAATGTATGATTATACGTACCATGCAATGCTAATTTGCTCTCCTTTGCCAGTAAATACATAATACAAAACTGTAACATAAAAAATATATAATAAATTCTTTATGTGATTCTTGAACGGTATTAATTCAGTAATATAAATGTGTTTGACATAAGAATAGACAGACAGTGGACACACTGTATAATTCAGCAAAATATTCATTAATTTCAATTCAACATTTCTTCGCGAGTTTATCGCATGTCTACATAAATTATTCTTGATATAAATACATATATATAATAAAGCCATACCTAAAATAAGAATCGTGATCGAGGAGGTGACCGCAAATGTGCTACCCAAAATATATCTCATTGTAGCCATGGTAAATTTCACTCAATACAAATTATATAAAAGTACTGTGAAATTACAGCCGACACTCCGGAAAAGCTAAATAGTCCGGCGCGACGTTTTTTCTCCAACTTTTTAATCTCTGCATCCGAAATGCCGAAAGAAAATCTCACGCGCTGTCGCTGTCATGTGACGACTGCTGGCGATTCTAGGGTTGCGTTCGAAAATCTACTTGTCGGGTGGAGTAGCGTTCCGATTGACCAATCAGAATAAAAAGATTTCTTTGTTTCTATTGGTCAAGCAGACGCTACTTCACTCAACGAGTAGGATTTTCGAACGCACTCCAAAGGCGCGCTAAATTTAACAGACACGTTTGCTACTGTAATTACTTGAGATTTCTTTTGACATTTCAATCAACAAGATATTGACATTATGAAAGAAACTCGATAAGGCGACAATTGTCAATTTATTGCATTACTTAGGCTGACGGATATTTTAGTTTTGCAAAATTATATACAAGAATAAAGTTTTGCAACAATTGCTTTGTAGGTTGTAATAATATTTCATGTCATTACCAAAATGTATTTGTGTCAAAGACTGTAACGGTCTTTCGTTATTATTATGATAGATATTAGCAACGAATTTTATAATAAGTTTTTTATTAATTTAGTGTCAAGCGCATTTGTATCTATCGGTCCAAAGAAAAAAAAAAAGATAAAACATACCAGACGTCTTTGCTCGACCTTTTCTAAGCTAAATTGTTGCACATCTCGAAAGAGGGGACAAATACACGCCGGACCATCAGCCTAATTTTAGAATTCGTCACATTCGGCTCTCTCCATTCCGCGCAGACACAAGCGGGTCCCGTAGATGTTATATTAAATATACAATCTGTCCCGATAACAATTACAGAATGTCTTTGACGAAGAACGGGTAAGCCAGCCAAAATAAAAAAACTAAAATCGCTTCAATTGAAATCTTGTCACAGATATCTGTTCAGGGTGAGATAATTTTTTCTGTATAATAATAATGATAAATTCGCGTTCGCATCCGCTAATTATTATATTGCCTCTTCTATGCCTCGGACCAACCGTCGCTCGTACTCTATTTCGGTTTCTACTATTCAATTTACAGCGATAAATTTAGAGCAATAGGGAAATACCGCAGACTCGTCTGCGGAAAATTAAGGTCGCCGGTTGCAATATGAGATTCCGTGTGTCCCGAACCGACAATCTGCATATCCTCAAACATGCATTCTATAACGTGTATATATTATATTAAGACAATGTTATAAGTACTAGCATAGAATATCAGAGATGCACCTCTATAGCAAATAAAATTAGAAAAAATACATGTAGATATACGAAAAATACATATAAACTCGAAAATATATAATATATAATTACAATAGACAAATATATATATATATTTA
>NW_021853592.1:2350141-2363666 GCF_003651465.1 Formica exsecta | reverse complement strand
ATATATATATTTTTTTTTTCAAAGCTAAAGCGAAAAACAGGTTTCTCGGTCTAATTAAAATAATTGAGAAACGATAAGAGAATCTCATACATTTTCGAAAACGTTCTTATACAAATGATTTCCCGGATATTGCTTCATTATATTTCATTTCCCATTGTTCTGCCCATAATTTCTTACTTCTGTAAACTGATTATCATTTCTTCAAATTGAATATAAAATGTAAATAGATATTGTGTTATCTTTCTCGTTTCTCAGTACATTGTCTTGCTCTTGATAATGCCCCGACAATTTCCTAAAAAAAGATCCATTTACACATTTGTTTATTAAATTACAAAAACATCTCGCTTTTTTGACGAACTTGGTCGTTCTATTCTTGCGAGGAACGTGTGTTGATTTGAATCGCAAACTCTTTTTACGTTTCATATTGCATTCGTTCTTTGTGTTACAGAAACGTCTCACTCGATGAATTTCATCATGCCATATACGACGAAATCGTCTCGCAAGAGCCATTTGTGACTCGGTTCGCAAAATTGTCCACATCGGGCAATAGGCGAGGAATGGTCGAGATGCTTGTAGACATGCCCTATGTAGCGGGCCTGAAACCGAGCGCTTTGTATCAGGGTAAGAACGACGCACAGGCCGCACGGTTGTACGAGAGATCGCTCAAGGCGATGGCAGCTGAATCTGGGGACGAACACGCGGAGGAAATTAGAACGTGTAATATTCTCACGAAAGCACTGTTTGCGGCCGGTGCGAACGGTAGAGTGTTCCTAGATGCGCTCTGCGAGAGCGCCAGGCGTTCCTACTATCTGAACGCTTACGCGAGCTGTCTGCGATACTGCGAGTGCATGCTGGCGCTTCCTACGAGTTTCTATGACGACTCCGAGGAGAATGTCAGGTACTTTGTGCAGCGTAGAAAGGAATGCCTGCAGCTAGAACGAGAGTGCTCCCGGAAATTGGAGAGAAACGCGTCCAGAAAACGGGGCGAAAAGAAGTCTTCTTTCTCTTCCTCCTCATCCTCTTCTTTGTCGCTTGGGAAACGCGCCGCCGTAACGCCCGCCGTCGACGGCAAGCCGCACGACTGCTTCACGAGTTGTCCGGATAGCGTCGAGCTGCGTTTCGACGGGGCTAGGGGCCGGCACCTCGTGGCTACAAGAGACATCAGACCGGGGGCTGTACTCATTGTCGATCGGCCGTTTTCCTTTAGCACGGACGCACCGGCTCTCGGCAGGAATTGCTTGCATTGCCATGCCACACTTAAATTAGAAGACAGCGTTAAAATCCCGTGCCGTAATTGCCAAAGAGTTAGTAGAACGCATGATTATACTCGCGCATGCACGTGCCATATACATATCAGCAACATCCCTGCAAGTTTTTGTTAATTTTTCTTTTTCATACCCTCATCACCCCCTTTTGTGCATCCGAATTTACACGCTATAGATATGATTCCTTCAATATAAATTTTTTTTTCGCTTTCTCCAGGTATCTTTTTGCACAGAAACGTGTCGCAAGAAAGCGTGGGAGATTTATCACCAGTACGAGTGCTCGGTATTTGATTATTTCTTCGAAAATTCGTCAAACGACAGATGCCAGAAAACGTCTCACCTCTTGTTAGCCTATCGCACGACAGTTGTACAAGCGTTATCGCCGCGAAATAGTGCGGAAACGGGGCATATTTTGAATCCTGATTTCTTACAATATCATGCTAGTAAAAGTATCGACGAGAACATCAGTAAAGAATACACGAAATCAGTATCGACACAGACGTATAATCCTCTTGATTACCGAACGGTATTCCAATTGGAGACTCATTGTGCCGATGTGGAACCTAACGTGAATCTCATTCGCACTATTCAGGCGATCTTCCTCGCGAAATGCTTGATCTCCGTTCTGAGCAAACTAGATATCATCTGTACAAAGGAAACGTTTATTCCATTGGCTGTGGCTATGCTGCATCATTTGCAGGCAATTAATTGCAACGCATACGAGATTGTTGAGAACGTTCACGAGGAAACGACGCGCGTTTGGGAACCCAGAAATATCGGTGGCGCGATTTATACCACAGTCAGTCTAGTGAATCATAGCTGTTATCCCAATGTGGTTCGTCATTCTTATCCCAATGGTGAGCGGTCCGAAAAATTGATAAGGAAGATTATCTTGATGCAAGAAATTTGTATGGCGTTGAATAAATTATCTTTTTACAGGAATAGTCGTAGTCAGAGCACTGCGTTTTATCGGCAAAGGATGCGAGATACTCGATTGCTATGGGCCTCAATTTCTTAGCGAGATCAGATTGACTAGACGCGAACTCTTATGGAAGAAATATCGATTTCTATGCGAGTGTGACGCTTGCACGCAAAATTGGAAATTTCCACTGCCCGAGACAATGTATTACAAATGTACAGCGTGTTCCGGACCAACAGATATCTCAGTGGTAAATGCGAACGTTTCGCAGAAAGTGGCAAATCAACAATGTACTAAATGTCAAAAAATGATCGATCTAAAAAAGCTCGAGAAACAACTTCGTAAATCGATTCAAAAGAGATTGAACGCTGTCGCTAAAATGTATCAGGGGAATTACAAAGATGCGATCCCTTTGCTATATGAACACGCATACTTTGTCAATAAACACTTGGTTGAACCTAATATCGAAGGTATCAAAACAGAACAGTGTATCGTCCAATGTTACAATTCTTTCGGCTTAATCTCTGTATAATAATTTCCGTGTCTGCTTATAACACATATAATCATTTATAAATAGTTTATTTTAAAAACTACTATAAATGATTGTTATTTAAATATAGTAGTGAAATAGAGTTATTTAATTTTGTTGTTGTCAGCTTTCCCCTTTTTACACAGTTTTGTAAAAAGACGCGACGTATATAATTCGCATAAGAGTATACTTTCAGCTATTTTAGAAAAGATTTATAAACATAGAAAAACAGAAAATGTTCACGGCACAATGTACTTCATTCTTAAGTGCATTATCATTAACAATGCAAGGCAATGCAAGATTAGATTAAATGATGAAGAAGCATATAACTCCGTGTAATAAAAACATAACAAAAAAAAAAAAAAAAAAAAAAAAAAAAAAAAAAAAAAAAAAATAAAACAAAAAAATTATTACGAAATTATTCCATTTTTATACAATAATAAGTCAGAGTATATATATATTAATGATCAGTATATAGAAAATCGAGCTTAAATTATATATCTTGCAAATCAAATAATAATTCAACATTGTATAAATGCGCGTTTTATGTATGATATTATGTGCTTCCTTCATGCTCGTACAATAAAATTAAGTAATGAAATATATCAGGACCATTGCTTCAATTATGATACATATATATCTTACTTGCATGAGAAAGATAAGAATTATGTACAGTGGTCCATCATATACATTGGTAAAGTACATCCTATAACTTAGTTCATTAAAACACAGATGTAATACCTAAATTCAACTAGGATCCAGTGGTTTAGGCGGTTGATTACCACATATGCGTCTCCCTAATTTCACTAATAATGTGATTGGCTTGGGTTAATGCCTGTAAAACAAGAGCAACTGTTAGAGATCAAAATTCAAATCAAATAAATTTATGTAATCTTTTATAATACCTTAAGCATGTCTGCTGTTTCTTTACGTCTGACAGCGATGTGCTCGCTTTCGATTAATAGGGCCTCAACCTGATCCGATTTATACAAATGTGTGACAAGTTCACTTTGTAAATTATCTTTTACATAGTTGACTAGAAAATGCATAACAGCCTTTGGTACACTATCCTGAATAGACTTTCGTACAATATAAAAGTATGATCTTATGAGCCTTTCTGTAAATAGAATCAATGAAAGTGATTAAAAGATTAAAATTAAAATTTCTTTATATATGTATATGACGTTTAATATAATACATATCTTCTTACCGATAATATCACAGTCCCGTTGTTCACGCTCGCTAAGCTTTCGGGACGTCTGTATTGGCACTGCAGGGAGTAGATTTACTGGTTTTTGTTGCGGGGATGCTCTTTGTAATTCAATCGCTGAATTCGGATGCGGGGAATTACTATTTTCGCGCATTCTGACCGGAGAACCATCCATCGAACTAGTCGACTCCGTTCTTCCCTGGAGTAGTAAGTTAGTTAGCAGCCAGTGATTTTGCTGTCCTTGCTGCTCCTTAGTCTGATCAGAAACAGAGTTCTCATCTTGATTATTGACTGATTTTTTTATAATCTGTTACAAATATATTTCATTATTAATTACACAAACACATCACACAAAAATTAGAAATGGTGTGAACGAAATACTAAATAACTTGATAAACACGCAAATATTGTTATCTGCATTTAAATCATTGTTAGTTCCAAACAGAGTAACTTTACAATAATGTTAATCATATACATAGAACGAATAAAATTTCAAAAAAACATTAAATAAAAATTTATTATTTACTGTGTCATTGGTGATTATGGTACTGGATGCTGAAGGTAATCGTTTGTTGTGCTTCAGATGATCTACATCAGTATCCTTTAATAAGGACGACACAAATGCTGCATCTTTATGAAAATCGGGATGCTTAGTATTAATATACGCCAATTCTATCGCCACCAAGTTCTCTACCTTTTTTTTTCAAGAAATCAAGTTATTAAATAAATATTGAAAGAACATACAAATATAAAAGTATATAACAAATATTTTACCATTGAATTGGTATGTGGGAGCCGTCTACGTAGTAATTGTGTAACAACATCGACAATACGTTCGTGTAGTTTAGGGAAACGCAGCATCTCCTGCTGCACTTCGGTGCCACAATGTTGTATTATACTTTGCATTTCTTCGTGTACGAGCTCTACGCATCGTAACGAAGGATCCTCCAACTTTCGTATTTGACGTTTGACTAGCAACTCAAAGGAAACTTCTGGCACGAAAAGAGCCGGTCTCGGACCGGTTGCATTGCGAATAGCGGTTAGTATGTCCACTTTACTGAGGTCCGCCAGCGGATTAATTGAGTCAAGTGTTCTGCCAAACGTTTCATGAAATATATAGCAGATACGAGCGCCGCCACACAGCTCTGTAGTTTCTATGTTTCTAGAAGTACCCTCTATCGTAGCGCAATAACTGTTTGCAAATTTCGTGATTATTTGCAATAAGGTTTGGCTTTTATCCTCGACGTCTCCGCCATAGGAATTGAGCAGGGTTTGATATTGCGCGACCATTGTATTCACTCTGTTCTGTTTTCAAAAAACACAAGTTCTACCAAATTATGTTCACTTTAGTAGATTCTAACTATACTAGCCGTAATTCGACAACTATTAACATTATTACCTTCAATTCTGGTAAACAATCCCTGATATGTTGCATAAGTAAACGATTGAGAGTTTTTGCTAAGTAAGCAGTCCCATTTCTGTTTGCCAATGTTGGATATTTCCGTTGCAAGAATGTGGCTTCATCTTTCAGTGCTTCCTGAATACTCTTGTTATTCATTATATCTTGCTGAGAACGATTAACAACGCCTATAATACCTAGTTTAACTGGGATGACTCTACCACATAGAATATCTATGGCATCGGTTCCTAAAAAAGAAAAAAAAGGAAATGTATTTAATGGCGTTATACAATTAATACTATGTTCACGACAAAATTTAAGATCGTGGAAAATTAAATTTACCAGCATCCATGAGATCTAATTTTGTAACGACAGCTAGCGTTCGTCTGCCATCTGGATCAACATCTTTACTTAACTTTAAACTCTCACTTGTAGCCATATCAGTATTGGCAGTGACAACTGCTAAGATTATAGAATTAGGACTACATATGTATTTTAATACAAGTTCACGGATCTGACTCTCAATGTCCTCTGGTTGGTCACCCACTGGTACTTTTGTGATACCAGGTAGATCTATGAGTGTTAGATTAACAACTGACATCGAGTATATTTTAAGATTAATCGGTTCTGGACAGATGCCTTTGTTTGCGCCAGCCATTCTATCAGTTTCGGCTTCAATTTCTGCACGAATATCATCGAAATTTTTGTAGATTCTGTTCTTTGTGTGCAGAAACATTCCCCATTCCTCCACATCCAGAGTACCATTCTCCGCGCTTCTATGTTCTCGATCATCCTTTGGCGTATACACAAGTTGTAATATTAATGGACGTCGTGTGACAATACCAGTCCCTCGAGGTAGAAAGGAGCGTCCCACCAAGCTCTCTATTACAGATGATTTTCCAGAGCTCTGAAAAACGCAATATTTGTTATTAAATCATCATTGAAGAATGTCTATAGGTTATCTCATTTGGATCCCTTTTCTGGAGCAAACTCTCAAAATTCATTTTAGAAATAAAGATATTAGGATATTGATAACTTCGTTTTTCGTCTTTTGATTACAGATACAAAAAAAAAATAAAATATAAAGGAAAACTATAATATTCATATTATTTTGATTTGGGTATTAAAAAAGCTACAATATCATCTTCCTCAACTATGATATCTTTCGCGCGAATGCAAGACTAAAAAAATCGCGAATTTTATAGAATGTCACTGATCGCCATTACATTATTCGTGACAGAAAAAATTTAAATATCCATCGAACGGTGAATGATATATCGATCTGTTCCTTCCAACTGTACTCCGCAAACTTTTCTCCTTTATTTAAGCTCTGTATTTATCTCATTTTAACAACGCGGAGTGTCCGAACGAGAGGAACAGAGCTGCTATATTATTACAAATCAAAGATAAAAGAGAGAAAGAAAGGGAGACTCGACTAACCTGCGTACCCAGGACGACGATTTGTGGCAACTGTAACGCAGTAGCACCGACGGTATTAAACACGTCCTGCAGCTTGTTTATCACAGGTATCAGAGCTTCCATGCTGGGAATAATAATAGATAATGAGCGTCTAGAAGATGAATCGATCGAAACGATCGGTCAGTCGGTCGGTTAGGACGAGGCCGGGTGCAACAACTCGCTCCTCTCGAATCGTTTCGATTTGGCCCCCGCGACTCTCCTCCACCTACGACAACCACGGTATTGTTCCGTATGACATATGACGTGTGACAGCTGTGGGGGATTAACAGGCACCGGTCGATGCGTCGACGAATTTAACGTCCAAGAGAAAACCCCGACTTTTCGCTCCAAATCACCACCGGAATAACGCACACTTTGACTTCGACCCCTCACCCTTGCTCACTCACACCCCCTTCCCAAGCTCCATCCGCACACGCATGCGCACTGTCGATCACATACGATACGTATGTGTGTACGTGATATGCATGCGACGTAGCAAATCGCGTACGAAAGACACTGGATAGATCCATTGTTTCTGTTCTTGCTTTGTATTCGAGCCGTGTGTTCGAAAAAGAAATTATTTCTATTATTTAACTTTAATCTTTCCTTTCTTCTCAAATCTATTAATACGAAAAAAGGATATTAGTTTTAGCGCGTTGGTATATTTATATTGGCGCGTATTCTTTCATTTGGCGCCTTTTTAGGCGCTAAAAACAGCGGTTTATTTTTGAATATTGACAACTTCATTCCGTTCATTTGTGTAGAAACGCGCCGATGGACACGCCGGACTGTGATGTGATAGACAACATTTGCATTTATTTAAATCATCTCTAAATATATATACGTCGCGTCTCACGAGATATGTACATACAATATATATACTCATCGAAAATTAATCGAACGCGAGCGGATCGTTGGACGTTTTGACGGTTTTATTTTACGGATCGGTACTTCGTTTTTTTTTTTGCTCGGAAATCGCACAACTCGTTCCTCTTCGTCGATCGTTATGTAATTAAAATTATTACATAGTCAACAATTACATATATAATAAAATGTATGTATATATTGTTCAATTTACGTAATCGGATAGAATCGAATTATCTTTGGAATCGTCTACGATTCAAGAAATCGCGCAGTATTTGCGCGGTTATACACATGATGGCGATTATCTTCTTCAAATATGTCGATCACGTAAGTAAAAAAAAAAAAAAAACTCGAGGAATATGAGAATTCTTGTCCGAAAATTACATAAAATCACGATCATGAAACTATTTTTCTATACAAAAATTTGTTTACATATGAATTTCATATGAAATATTTTCAAAGATAAAAATGTGCCAGAAAATATAGCGTAAAGAATTATATCAAAATGAATGCATTTTTGTGAAAATAATGCGATTTTATTAAGAAAATATTTTTCATTCTGCCGGTGTTGTGTCATTAAAATGTGAAGAAGTGATTAAGATTAGCTTAGTTAGATTTGCTTGATTCAATGAATAATTTATCTCTCTCTCTCTCTCTCTTATATTAGAGCAATTTAATCACGAGGTATGTATATAGGTATTATACCTCGGCGATAAATTGCACGCTTATTCGAATCGAACGGATTACGTCATATTAGATATGTTCAAAAATCTTATCCGTGAATAGAGCAGCATTTAATTGACCAATCGGAAAGGATTTCTTTAATTGGCTAATTAAACGCTACTTTGCCCCATAGTTAGATTTTCGAACACTCTCAATATTTAGTTTGGTTCCGGATATAAGACGTCGCTGACGTTAGATATTTCAAACAACGAAAGTTGTGTAGTTCAGTTCGGTTATGTATAAAACAGTTTAAAAATCTGGCCTGGATTACAATACGCTTCAAAAAGAATATAAAGAGACTGTATTGTGTTCCTAAAGAGACAAATATTTAAAAGAGAAGGCGAAGAAGACAAAGAATTAATTAGATACATAACCATACAGAGAAAAAAACAAAAGTTTCAAACAAGTATTTCAATCAATTGTTATTTACGAATCCGAATTGAATTTGCGAATGGGAATCGATTTTTTAAACTTTTAATTTATGTATACAAATCCATTACAAATACATGTAAGTAAATAAAAACTATATATGATAATATGTAAGTGTTATAAAGAAAACACTAGTGAAATTAATACTTATTAGAAAGATACGTTTGATTTTCGACTCACATATTCCAGCTACAATATAATTTTTATCATAATTATTATATCTAGCCACAACACATCTTTGGAGATTTGCAACACGATGAACTTACCACGAGTGTATTTTGACATAACTGCAGATGATAAGCCATTAGGACAAATTGTAATACAATTACGTCCTGATGTTGTACCAAAGACATCAGAAAATTTTCGTGCACTATGCACAGGAGAAAGAGGCTATGGTTATAAAGGAAGTTATTTTCATCGCATTATTCCCAATTTCATGTGTCAAGGTGGTGATTTTACACATCACAACGGTACAGGTGGAAAGTCAATCTATGGTGAAAAATTTGAAGATGAAAATTTTGAACTCAAACATACTGGAGGGGGTATATTATCGATGGCAAATTCTGGTCCAAATACAAACGGCTCACAATTTTTTATCACTACTATAAAAACACCTTGGCTAGACAATAAACATGTTGTATTTGGCAATGTTGTTGAAGGAATGGACATTGTAAGAAAAATTGAAAGTTATGGATCTTCAACTGGTAAAACATATCAGAAAATTATGATAGTAGATTGTGGTCAATTATTTTGAACACTGTAAGGTAAAAAAGTTTATAAATTATAAATTTAATTTATAAAATAAATTTAAAAAATATGGTTTATACATTTATTACGTTATTATGCAGTTTGTAACTATATTTAAAAAAAAAAACAAGTAAATTAAGTCTTTAGTTACTAATAAAGATATGTAAGATTACATATGTCTGTGTGTATGCATCTATATGTTGTGTGCATCCACAATAATTATATATATTTATAATAACCAAAGTAGATTTTTTTTGGTAATGAAATTATTTTATATCTCTTTCATTCATAATATTTGAGAATTACAGTACACATATACTATATATATTTTGCAATCTATATTTAAAAAATTTCATGTGACATTCTTCCCATAAAGTTGATGAACATACTTCTATTATATGTGTATGTGTTAATATATAATTCAATTTAAACATATAGAATAAGCATAAATAGTATGATAGATTATAATATAATTTTTATGAGTAACTATATGTAGAGGATAGATAAACTTATCATAACTTTTTTTTAATGTGATATATTAATTAGAAGTTTATTAATATTCAGATATCTTTGTTTCATACTTGTACAAAAATTGTACAAACGTTTTAAGTAAAAATTTGCTTGTCGCAACATACAGATTCACACACAGATATCAACAAAAAATATAAATATCTTATGTTTGAACGAAATTGATATATTTCCTAGTCGATACATATCGGTAAATTAACGACAAAGAATGTATTGAGTTCTAGAATGGATGCAAATATCAAAAATACGACGTACATCACGAGACAGATGATCCCGACTGTTCGATTTAATTTGAATTTGTTAATAAGTAAAGCTCCATATAAGATGATTAATGTAGAAAAGAGAGATGCCGAACTGTATACTAGTCCCTGAGAATTGATTTGAACGTAATATTGTCCGGGTATTTTCGGTAATAGCGTAGCTTTTATAAACCATGGCAATCCGAGACATAATAAGACATCGAATACGTTTGATCCGATCGAATTACTTATCCCCATAGCTCCGAGACCTGTAAAGGATTTTTAGTATCTACATACAAAGTACTCTTATATATAAAGTATAGGGCAGGACAGAAATTCTCGTATTTCTAACATCATAGTCTAATAGGGCCACAAATAGATAAGGTGTTTACCTTGATTTGTAACAATAACACTTGAAACTGCCTCAGGTACGCTCATTCCTGCCGCGAGAAACGTTAAGCCCATAATAGAATCAGGAATTCTAAAAGTATTGCCTGAAACATATAAACGTGACATGAATCATTTCAAATAATATAAAAACAAAATGATATTTAAAAAATTTAGAATGTCTTTAAACATATCCACATACAATATTCTTCTGATGTTTTGATGTCATGTTATATGGAGTATAAATTTTATGCTTCAGCATTTTAAGTTTGTTTCGCGAAGTTTTTGTCGTGGTAGCAATTTAAATAAAATATTAAATATATATTCAATAATATGTTCAATGAAAACGAAACGATACATACCGATGACAGTGATGACCCATCCAATAATGTAGGATGTAGTCGCGATCCATATTACACACATGAAAAACGTAACAGGATAGCAGAATCGTAACCTGCTTCTTCTGCAGTCGGGAATAGTAATGAGTAGTACTAGATTAATGGGCCAAGTGATTATCCACCATAATTTCTCACACGTCGAATTCGGCCAAGACGTCATATTTACTATCTCGACTAAAAAAAAGTATATAATACATTTTACGTTACTGTTTTCCATTTGCGTCATAAATGTACAAGAACTTGTATTATTAGCGTGAATATGTCTGAACAAGATTATATAAAGATGCTGAGTGCGAAATAATAGTGCACAGCCTTATATATACTATCGTACAATATTATCGCACATGTTACTAATTTTGTGATACATACGTGATTCGTCCGGCTCACTCGAACTCGAAAATTCACAAATCTCCGTTTCTTTGATCAAGTCTGTCAGATTCAGGGAATGAAAGATAGCCAAGTATGAGATTATATTTCTTACGAGTAGTTACCACAATCCCTGCAAAGAGATATGTGGATTAAAATAAATTGACAGGAATTTATTCTGTGAAATTAAACTCTCCTAATCCACGAAGTCAGACTTTGAGGGGTTTTTTTGCCGGTTCTTTTTATTTCTTCATACATCAAGCACCATTTTTTAATGGTCACAAATTTGTTAACTTTTAATCTTTTATTTTTTCTCTTTTTTTTTCTCTTTTATTTTTGACGATTCATAGGATAAAAATCAATGCGACTAGACATTATTAAAAGTAGAATAAAACAAAGTTTATTCCTTGATAGAGAAACGAAAAGGAATTAAAAAAATATCAGGAGCACACAATTCCTGACTTCTGAAGATTAAAAATTTATTACTTCACAGAATGAAATTGTATCAATTTTTTTTAATTCACTTATTTTTTTTGCAGAGACGATAATAACAAATTATATTATATCGATATCTTACTATTCGGTAGAAGCAGGGGGCTCTCTTCGCAGATATTTCTATATCTTTTCTTTCTAGATGTTACTCGATTTATGAAATTGCTGATACGACGATTGAAACACATTGCTGAAAAAGATGAGTGTGAGAGCGATTATTTTTTAATCGTTTAAGTATTCTACATTGTTCTATATTATAATATCGCGGCAAACAATTTAATTAATTACTTACTATTAAAACTCTCATTTTAAACAAATTATAAAACTAAAATGTTATCTAAATATTCCTATGATTACTATATACTTTCAAAATTGGAGCAAGATTGAAATTCGTAATTTTTCAGACTTGTACATTAAAAGGAAAACTTTAATTTGCGTCCATTCTGAAAATTCATTCGACGTGTATTACCTGTTATGTACAGAATATAACAAGCGACGAGGATGAGCGCCTCGTACCACTCGATACGTCCGTCTCGCAGAGTCAAGATCAAGAGAAGAACTGTCAAGGCATACGCCAGTGTATCGCGCGACACGGGCCATCCCTCTAAATGTAACACCGATCAAGAGAAGAACTGTCAAGGCATACGCCAGTGTATCGCGCGATACGGGCCATCCCTCTAAATGTAACACCTGGATATAATATAAGGTGGATATAATATAAGGATTAAATATGTACGACAAAAAGGACCGAAATCGCACAAAATTGCGTCAAAATTTATACAGCGCATACGTACTTTGTTGGCAAACAACGCGCAACACGCAGGTACCGCCAATATGTTGAATACCGCGGAACCGACGATAGTGCCGACTCCCAAATCACCTTCCGTCACGAAGGTACCAATAACGTTGATGAACAATTCCGGACTCGAACTCGCAGCCGCCATCACGGTCGCGCCGGCCACATCCTCGGTGACATTAAGCTCTGCCAAGAGATATCGTTCGTTTTATTTTAACGGCACTTTATTTTGTCGCGCGAAAGATAGAAAGAGAGAGAGAGAGAAAGAGAGAGAGAGATCGCGAAAAACCGAATAAAAAATAATACTATAAAATATAATAGAGGATATATGCATTATATATACGTGAAAATGCGGTCAAGTCGGAGAACAATAGTCCTTCAGTTATATACTCACTCTCGCAAATTTTCTTAATAGAGGGAACGAAATAATCGTCGCAGACAATAGCAAGTAATAAAAACAGATAGATAGCAATGACGAAGTGGATTATTATAAATCCTGCCTGTCTTTGCTGCCGCGTAAATCCGTCGGACGGGAATTCTTTGATTGCCGGTGGCGTGCAGTTGTAACTATCGTTCCCTTGTTGTTCCAACTTACTCGCCTGTAGCAATTTACGTCCTCCTAAAATAAACAGCGCCATGAGCGAAAATGTAAAAAAAATTGGATTCTTCCTACAAAAAGACATTTTATTCAGACGATAATTTTAAAATATTATTATTCTTTCTAAAACGCGTAAGAAAGGAATGGAGAAAAACAATATTCCGTATTCTAATATATA
>NW_021853592.1:2328215-2349735 GCF_003651465.1 Formica exsecta | reverse complement strand
TAATTTATGTTACTATTACTAATTATTATTTTATATTATTATTATTAATATATATTATTAATTATTTATATAATATATTATTCTAATATAATCCGTATTATTTTAATATACTCACGCCAGTCTGCTTCGTAGTCGATATTCGAACTGTCAGAAAATAGTCCCATCATACTGACGCAAAAAATGTACGTAGCTGGTATAGTAATAACGAGAAATATCCGGTATCCGACCATATGTCTGTGCCGCCATACCATTCTTCGTTATGTAAGAACACGTGCAAGAGGGTGATCTTTTTTCGGGTTACAGCGCGAAAGACGCAAAACTACGTGATCTTTCTCTCTCTCGACGTTTTCCCTACGCGATACGACACGCAATGATTACCTGCCGTTTATCCGACACTCGGAGTTTGACCACACGTTTATATTTTTCATTCGTGAGAGATTTATCGCGCTCTCTTACACCGATAAGATACTGCGCAAAGCAATCGTCTATCCCTTCGATTAAACACGCGTAGGAAAATTTCCGATTTTCACGGACACAAACGTGTTTCCGTCCTTCGAATCTGTTATTTTTGCGACAATTGAGATTTATACGAGAATTTATACTCTTAGCCCCAATAAATTTACATGGTTGCTCCTCACTTCGAGTTTGGTCGCGTTCGACATTACATGGTCGCGTTATCATAGGAAAGCTACTTCGACTTATACGTATTGATAATCGCACACAATCCGATTAAAATTTATTTCAAATATATTGTACAATGTATGTGTGATATCGCGTATTTGTAAACGGTCGATATCTTTGAGATCGAGATGAATCGCGCAAGTATTTGATATGTACTTTTTTCGTTTGGTAAGCGAAGATAATACCAAGGCACACGATTAGAGAAATCTCATGTGTGTCTAAACTTTCTCGTATCTGTTTGGGGAAACATCTTTTATCACTCCAAAGTATTGACAGATATTGAGCTACTTTATAATCGAATCGAAACGAAATGAATTAGAAAACATGTTTTGAGATAATATAAATTTTTAGAATAAAAATTATAGAGCATACACATATTTGCAAATCTTTATAACAATATTATTTGAGAATTAAGTAAACTATTTGCGATAATTGATAAATTCAAAATATTTCCAAATGGAATTTATGCAAAGTATATTAATAAAATTAAATCTTGTATTAAACATGAAAATTTCTATTAAAATGTAACACGCAAATCGTTTAAGAGTGATAATTGTCAAAAAATTATACAATTATATGAATGTTGCATACATTAATGCGTGCATTAATTTCGAGCACAAGATGCACCGATGCAGATGTAGACATGTTATCCACGTAGATAGAGCAAAGCGGTTCGGTGCGTCTGTACCAGGCGAATTGATGCACGTTAGATGTATGAGTGTGTATGACATAGTATAAACTTAACAGAAGAGACAGTCTATTTGGTTTTAAGCTGTACTTAGCTAGAAGGAGAGGGCACTTTGCGTGAATCTATTTTATTAATTAAAAGGATAAATGTTTATTATCTTATTATGACAATGATAAAAATAATATAATTATTAGATAAGTGTCCTTTATTGTGATATGCTTTCTACCAACTTTTTATAAACTTTTAAAAGGACTTTTATAGCAAGAAATCTCTTTTAAACTAAAAAATAAATAAATTATGCAATAATAATACTTAATTACTCTAACATTACAATTTTGTATTAAGGTTTATAATCGCGAAAAAAATATTATCGAGGATCCTGAGAACGAAAAGTCGATTTATTAATTGCTAATAGTGTCGTTAGATTTTCTTCTTTCTTCTGGCATACCAGAAGGTTGTTTACGTGTCTCGCAAATTTACGAAAATAAGCGATACGATGACTAGTTGTAAAATTTCGTTAAAACATGCGTCTGTCTAAGCACACCTATTTTTTCCCGCTTACAAAGCATCGATGTCGCGATTGTTCGCAGACGATATACGTAATACGTGTTGTTTTTGGTATTGTAAATTTCGGAACTCCGTCGGCTTGAAGCTACACATGCGATACGATTCAGCAACAGGCGCTACGTGCGGGAGAAGAGATAGAGGGAGGGGCGATTCCAACAAACGATGTCGGACTTCGGAGTAGATGTTAATGTAGTATGTGTGTGACAACGGGATTGACAACATGGATACGACTGACCTAGGAGGAGGTGTGTTTGAATCTTATTTTCAATAATATCACCGGGACTGCGACCGTGTTAAAACAGTTTCGAAGCGATGATGGTGTGAACCGTGCACGGGGAAATATGTCGATTAGGAGAAACGGAAAACGGCGACGGGATGAGCGGGGAAAAAAATTGGAGAACCGGAGAAAAGGGTCGGAAAAAATGAAATACGTGCATTCGTATATGTAAGGTGCTTTCGATCGGCTTGTTTACTTGGTACTTTGCGTTTCTCCGCGAACGCGAGAGTTACCTTGTGAAGACGGGGAATGTGCGAATACGGTAGGATGTTTCGTTGTACTTGGCGTTGGCTTGGTGTCAATTATTCTCCTCGCGATAAACAGCGACCGATGATGATGAAGAAAGTGTTCCTAAAAAATCTCTTTATGGCATTTGCGATGGTCGCGACATTATATAAAATCAGTAGGAAATATTTAGACATGTATATTTGCTTCCTCTCCTCTTTTTTCATATCTCTCTGCCGAAATTATCTATTTGCCTCTTTCATTTTGTTCTTCTTTCTTTCAACAATCGTGCTGCTTAGATATTCTATGTGCAAAGTTGAGGAATTTTTTTAATTTAATTTAATTTTGTTTAATTTGAGAATTATTATTTCCAAAAATATTCCTTTCTTGTTTTTTTCTTCTACCTTCTTTCTTCTAGAATTTTGATATTTTGTTTGTACAAATACCAGATCTCTTGTACAAATAACACATTTTTGAATAATCGTTATACTTATCGCTTGTCTGCAAATAGAATTATTTATTCATGCATATCACAAACATGCGAATCTACGAAAGAAAATCTCTACATAAGTTTGGTTTAAATATATCTATACATATAATGAATTGTGTTTTTTTATAGATTGCAAACTATGAAATTAACGATCCAAGATTTAAATGACACTCAGATACATACATACATTTTAAAGAACAGATATATTTTTAATAGACGAAATATTTTCTCATGCGTATATATTGTTTCTCTTTAATTATACAACATTCTTGCAATTGTTTATTCATCAATTAAATCACGAACAATTTATTATTCAAATTCACAAATAATGTTGAATGATTTAAATCAGATTGTCAGAACTTGTCTACGTATTATAAACAAGTAAAGTATTATATCGAATATAACAAGTGTAATTGGGGATAATCAGCACTTGTTCGAGCTCTTTTTTAATATCCTTAAAAAGCAACACGAGACGTAGGAAGATAATCAACTTTCTGCGTGCATAAGCTACTACGGTGCTAATCTTTTTGTTAATATTAAAATATTTTGTTAATATTAAAATGCCGTGTCGTCTATAATATAGCTTGACAAAATTTTAATATAATCAACAAAACTCGCATTTCAAATTTAATTTATCAATACATTGTGCATTGAGCACACTAATGCAGTCACACTATCCTTATCGCTAACAAGATAATCATATCCTGGCTAAGGTGCAAAGATGAGCTCTCGGCATGTTAATCCGGACATATGAAATGCTATCAACGCAATCAAATATACACGTGAAATGTACGAAAATATCATGTTTTTGTTAAAAATACATAAGCTATTTACGCAATTGAGGAGAAAGCGAAGATAAAATTAATTATTCTATTCAAATGTTTAAAAGAGAGCTCGTCAATTTCTTCCAAACGTCTTCTGCAGACATCTTTTAAGCCAAGATCTCGCCCAAAGATCTTTATCAATGGCGTATCAACAGCCACACGCGTTAGCGATGTAGACGTAGAAGTTTACCTCCACACTGTACTCGCGTTAGACGAAGCATCCGCTTTCGTTGCGAGCAGTTACGTTGACCTTTAATAAGAACAACGCAGGGGATGGTGAAGCATTAATTAAAGCCAACTCGGCGGGAGTCTTGAGATGAGATAACATAGGTGGCTTAAAGCGATCTAAAGCTAATTAAGCATCATCAATTACGAGATAGGATTAATGAGAATTAATGAAAATAACGCTCATTCGACGTTTATTATCCTAACGCACCGTTCTTTGTCACTCACTTGTCTTGCATGATTATTATCAATCGCGTGTGTGTTCAGATTTAGATTTACATATAAACTAAATAAACTATAATTTAGAAAGGGAATCACACATGTTATGAGCAGCTCATCTCGCGTTTTACGACAAATAAAAAAAAATATCTTTTTTAAATTTATTATTATTCCGTAGAAGAGGAAAACTTTTTTCATTTACATTACACACCGTTTAAATCCTGACTGTTTGCAATTGATTACAAAATGGGTTTTTTATTTTTAATCGTGTGTCTTGTGAAAATATTTCTCTCTCTCTCTCTCTCTTTCTCTCTCGAAAATAATAAATTAATCTTCAATTTTTTCGAGATTATTCAAAATTGTAGCGATCAGCTTAATGTAATCGTAATGATAATTAACACTTATTAATAAGAATGTAATCCAATGTTCTTTTTCGATTGTATAATACAAAACGCAGAATATAAGAAATAGTATATTGATTTAATAGAATTTAGGCAAATCTAGTAAAATCAAAACAATTAAAAATATCAAAATTCGGCGATGATTTAAATCTGAAAAACATAACTTTGAAAAAAATAAAGCATTGAATCAATGTCGCTCATCTCTGTTATCTATCATTACAGTTTATATTGTATTGCATGGCTTTGCTATGATATTGATTAAAAAAAAAAAAAAAAAAAATCGTTCTTTTACCTCTAATACAAAGTATATTATAAAATGCATAACAATAATGCAAATTATTTACTTATGGCTTTTTTACTATGATATTATATTTATAACATATTCGCAATCCCTGCGAATTTTCTCTCTCTGATAAAGATAAAAAGTTACATGTAAAATACGTAATTTTTATGCAACTTTACGCATATCATTGAAAAATTGTAATAAGTTTATCAAAGACGATTAAGAAAATGTTAATAATCGCAGAAACATCATGTTGATTATTGGTAAACCGAAATGATTAACGCAGTTCAACAAAAAGTAATATCTTTACTAAACCTACGAAAAAGACAGTAGTTATTCTTTAGATAGAAAAAATTTTTAATATAAAATTTTGGCCTCTGGAATATACTACTCACAATTTTGAAAAATTTCGGATTAGAATCCTAGAAAGGGTTTTAACGCTTTATCATATTAGCTTATCATATTAATAGCTACGGCATTTGTATGAGATGAGAAAAAAAGATTTATTTTTTTATTAACCAAAATTAAGTATATTGTTAAAAAATTTCAGTTCTCAAGAAAATTTCTACCAAATATCATTCGATCGTTTATTCAAAGTTGAAGATTTATAAATCATTGAATGCAAATTTAGTATGTTAAAACAAGTCTTGTTAAAATTCGAAATGGCAAAGTTCAGTACGGCATATGTCAAGATAAAGAAAAAAATTCGAATCTATGTAAAAATTCGTATATAGTACATCGAGAAGGTTTTCACGTTAGATTACGAATCTAAAGTTAAGTTTGACGATCGTCAAACGGCGGATCCAACATACGGCGATCGCCGTGGAGTAAATAATCGATCGAGATAACTACAAGGAGATTAATTGTTCCTTGTCTTTTCTTTTATTTTTTTTTTTTTCCATCGAACTGTGTTATCCATCGGCTACCGTCTGCCGGCAACCGGCGACGGGATCGCGCCGCGCCCTTCCGAGCGAACGAATCGCCGGAGAACCCGAGTCGTTGAGTCGTCCGTGATATATATCTACGTTTATACGACGTACATTAGACATGAATGGCATCTGTTCTGCCAAGTTGAATGAGAGCAATTTAACTTCTTTAGGTTGCTTAATCGGTAGGAAGTCACATCCAGTCACATAGCGGTATGAAACCTGTAAGAGGCACCAATACGCGCGCGCACGTTCGCATGCTCGTGTATCTCTCCCCTCACGGGGAGAGTGTAAAATGCGGAAAGAGAGAGAGAAATTATATAAAATATAAAAGTATAAAATATAAAATTGCGAGAGAGATAGAGAAATATCGTTAATTAACTTCATTGTCGCGATGTCGTTTTAAATGACGATGAGCGCAATTAGTTAATCCGGTACGAACAAATGCCTATTTTATATGTGCCACTGATATATTTAATCCTTCAAAAGGATAATTTAAATCGGACATTATATAATAATCCGGTAATAATCAGATAGATGAGCAATATTCAAAGAAAGTGATCTATTAAATATTTTTTGAATAAAAAAAGAAATTTAAATAAGTTTCAGATATCTTCTTACGATTTTCACGATATGTCTTAATATGTACTATATTTATGATTATCATTTAGTAGCGTGATTTTTAACAATTTACCGTTGCTTTATTGGACAATTGTTGAGTAATAGATTTTAATTCGCGATTATGAACAAAATACATAATGGTAAAGTAGCCGTGTCACATGAGTAGAATGAGTAAAATAAATTAAGATGATAAAATTTGTCAAGAAAGCTTAAATGTCCACAAATCTACACAAGAGATTCTAATTAAAAGGAACACGTTATCAAAGTTAGATTGAAGCTAAATCAAATGTTTATGTACACGTACACACACAATGCATGTAATACATTTTCAGTATATTTTTAAACATTAATTATACGCAAGAAGAAAATTATATTTTAGCGTCAAAATTCGTTAGGTACACTTGAAGATATATATTAATATTAAAATCTAAAAATTTCTAATATCTAGAAGAATATTTGGCAATGAACAGCAGATCGACTGCAAAATGAGGGGAATGCGTGTCGCGTAGTTCGATAACTGATAAGAAGCTTTTTGCGAGGGTTTCGCCTTTGAAAATTCGTCCCCTAAAATTACGAGAGAGCGTGCCGCTCGATTACCAGGCACGATCAATCGCACATCGCTGACGGACCACCTTTATACCCCTCCCTCTCCAAACCCCGCGGCTCCCGCTTGTTTGTCAAAAGAATTCGGCACGACACGACGGTTCCATAAAATTGAAGTAATGACGAACGGTAACGAGACATTTCCTACTTGTGGCGTATCGTTATCTTACCACCACACGATCCGATTTGGACACCGCACACCGTCGCCGACGTGTCCGTGTGCCCGGTGCATGGCGTGACATTCCGTGTCGTTTTCTAGCGGGAACGTATGTCTATTCGGCGAGTCAACGTACGTGCTGCTCGTATACCGATTTCGTAACCGTCGATCTGCCTCCTCGTCATCCTCATCGTCTTCGTCGTCGTCACGACTCCGCTCCCTTTTAGCGCCAGAATGAGCCGCCGGCTCTAAAAAGATAATGGTTAACTTTAAGCTCCTCCCTCCGCTCTTATCGTATTAAAGCCACGAGCGGTCGCGAAGCTTCGAGGAAAAGAGCTTCTTCTGCTTTACATTAAAGTAGCAAACACGCGTAATTGACGTTAATATCGCGCGAATGTAGCATAGCTGAAACGCGCGTGTCGAATTGTCGAAAATACATGAGAGAATGCAATGTTTCTCGTCTGAGAGAGTGTCCGTTCGCGCTGCGACCTGTAAATGGAAACGAAGGTATTTCGCGGTTTAATTAACACGCACACTATACGGTTTTGTAGGTACGCGCTTTGCTTGTTACGCAACGATAAAAACGCATTTCGTCGGATACGAGTGTGTCCTGGGTGCGGTACATCCGGAATCGTTATTATGCGATCGCCGCGAATGATACAGGGTGCGGCGAAAACCGTAGAGTACGAGCGACAGAATCCTTCGCGATATAAAGTAAATTGAGATTGCGGGAGATAAAATTTCTTCTCGCGAAAGTTTTATCCTCGAGCAAATTGACTTAAAAAAAAAATAAAAATAGATAATAAAATTTAAAATTTGAATCTCTTGAAATTATCATCCATTCGACAGAGAGAGAGAGAGAGAGAGAGAGAGAGAGAGGAATGATGTTATCTCTACCGATTACATAAGATTACCGCGTTTATTAGCGCTTACGATATCGATGAAGTAAATTAAGGCACGTCCGTCGTAAGTCAATGCCCCCTGTAGAACGTGACAATTGCATTCGAACGTATCATCAAATTTCTCTCTGATAGAGAAGATAGAACGTCTCGTACGAAAAAAAAAAACTATTTTGTGTATCAAATTAAGCTCTCGAAAAAATTTCAGACAAAACAACTATAATGAATAATAATATAAGAATTCTGATGACGATATTGCTACACGATATCGCGTGCGTGTATTTTTCTTAAAGGAAAAAAACTTACGTTTTTTTAGGTATAAATTGTACGCCACCGGCTATAGAAGATTTTCCACACGACCTGTTTGATGAGGAGCAAAGACAAGGCGGTGCCGTTGTCGTACACGTCATCGTGTCGCTTTACTTATTTATCGCTTTAGCAGTAGTATGCGATAAATTCTTCGTACCTGCTGTAGAAAAAATATGTCACGGTAAGAGGGTTGTATTACATATATATATATATTTCTTTCCTTTTAATCCTATACGTCGAGAGAGAAATGTTTGTTCAACCAAAGCCGGTGCCAATCGGGATCCTGCAAATTGACTTAAACATCTAGATCGGATCAAAACAAATCATTCTGGCACTCTTGCCGACGCCTCGTGCTGATCCCCCGCTCGAGATATGCGACTGTCGAATCGATGCCCATGCTGCGGCATATCTGCGTCACTGCGGGCGCCAGACACGTCTTCATCGGTTACCGTAATTGTCTTTCATTCGGAAACCTCGCCTGACATTTCTCGAAACAAATACGTATTTAGCTTCGGAGTAGCCTTCAGCGCTAAATGTGATTGCCCGATTCGCACGATAGGAGTATCGAACGTCAGACAATCACATCTATCGCTAAAACACATACGAGGCATAGTACTTATCATTGAGAAATAAAAAAAAAAAATTAATTGATGTATTTGATGTAATATTAAATTCCGGGATTGTCCATCATTACCATTGGGGCTATTTCTGGCGGAGAAGAAATCTCTCTCTTATATTAAATTTTATTATTTTAAATCTCTCTCGATTATTTTTTCCGTATCTATTTTTTTAACGAAATTGCATAAAAAAGAAATATTCACTCTAGATGGTGTATGTATTTTTACGCTCTGTACGTGTATACGTATACATACATGTATGCGTATATATGAAAAAGAAGGGTTGAGAGTAAAAGAATCGAAGTTGACATGTTGCATTTTAGCACTCTCGATGTCAAAAGACGTAGCCGGCGCGACGTTTATGGCGGCGGCGACGTCGGCCCCAGAATTATTCGTGAATGCCATCGGAACATTCATCACGGAAGGTGACATTGGCGTCGGGACGATAGTAGGTTCCGCAGTATTCAACATCCTGGCTGTCCCAGCCTGCTGCGGTATCGGTGCGGGAATGGTAGGTTGCCAAGTGTTCTATATAATTTGTGAAAAAAAAAAATATATATATAACAAACTTATATAAAAGAGAAAATATCTATATAAAAAGAAAAACGCGAAAACTTGCACATAAAAAAATTTAGTGCTACATATTCAAAAAGAAATTGATTAATATTATGTCATATTAATTAGAATACATAAAACATGTTGCTGCAAGAAAAGTAAGTGTACGTTTAATAAATATATATTTAAACAATTTAAATAAAATAAAGTTAAAAATAAAATAATTTATTGATTTGAAACAATTTATATATATACATAAATATTATGCATACAAATGTACAAATATATATTTTTTGATGCATTTATTTTATATTGTAGGTTTATATATAGTATACGGATTTTTTTAAATTTTCTTTAGACAATTGATAAGTGAAATTATCGATCACGTATTTAGATTCATAAAAAAATTAATTATTCCTCCTTCTCTTGTCAATACCATTCATCATTAAATCGCCAACGATTTTATTTTGTGCTTAAATAATTATGAATAAACGACGTGTAAATTTTATAGCGATTCAATATATGTAATAAGTATAAAATTAATACAACGCCAATTGATAACGCCAAGAATCTATATCAATAAGCACTAAGACACTGTCAGACATGCATCATACAGATACGTAATCAACATTCTTGAAAATTTGCACGCATGGTATTTAATACGCATTCTTATATACGTAAAAAAATCTGCGATAATAATATATTCACGCGTATAAGCACAATTTAAATTAAATTCAAGATAATTATGAAATAAACATATAGAGAGCGTCTAAAGTTTTTAAATATGTTTCCCTCTAGAAAAATTCCCCCTTAACGGATTTAAAATTGAAATTTTTTAAATATAATTTTAGCGCGCATGAGCAAAAAAAGTTATCTTTATCTTTGGAAATAGATAAATAATCTCATTTTTATAATTTTACATAAATGGATATCTATTTAAAATTATTGAATTATATTTAAAACATTCATTTTCCGGATATGTAAGAAAATCTGTCAAATATTCAAGAGCATCTATGGATATCTGATAATATTTTCTCTCACCGGATACATAAGATACGTTCATCGGTTATTCAGATATAATATTTACGAAAGATATCCTTCGGATACGCAAGTATATCCATTAAATATTGTATACCATAAATTATATTCGTAATAATCTTTTCCCATAAGCAGGTGGTGCCACTGGATTGGTGGCCTGTTAGTAGAGATTGTCTTGCTTACGGTGTCACCGTCGCCATTTTAATATGCATTATACACGACGAGCGAGTGGAGTGGTACGAGGCATTAACGTTGGTGCTCTTGTATATTGTTTACATCGCCGTGATGTATTGGGATAAATCGTTCCAGCGGTGTACGAGATTCCGTACAAACGACGACCAGATATCTTCGGATGGCCGACGAGTTACAACAGGTGAGGCCGTAATTTCATTACAGCTTTGATCGACAACAAGTGCTGTTGTTTTCAAGTACAAAAACTCGTAACTTGTTCCAAGATGAATCTAGAAGTATAAATAAAACATCTAACGATTTTGCAGCGATTTATTTTTGTTTTATAAAATATTTCACCCTCTACTTTCCATCAGTTTCTCATAAAAAAAGTATTTCAATAATTAATCAAATGTTTACACATACAATTGATAAAAATAAAGTTTGAAAGAAGAAGACGAAATATTTTGATGTTTTCGAGATCCCTGAGAGTCTCGAGGACACGAGCGAGCGTATTATGTGTCTCTGCAATCTAATCCAGACACTGCAACAATATGTTTACTTGCTTGAAAAGCACGTTTCTCACAGATTCTAGCGACATTCACTTACCAAGACCGGACAAATTACAATCACCCGGGGATCATGTGGAGCAAATAGCCACTATTGACGTGCCGCTACAAAATGGCGGGACGAAAACGCAGGAAGAGAATCCAGATTCCAGTAAGACTGTTCTCTTTTTCGAATTTTTGCATCGTGCAATATTATAGATAAAAGTTTAAAAATAAAATATAATTCATCGTACAAAAGTGTCATTAACAAATATTTACTCTTTTAATAAAATCTAATCTAATCAAAACGCAATCCGTCTCATTATCAACTGTATCGATGACACCACCATATATCTGTCAATAATAGTATTCTCGAATAATAGTGCAATGCGCAATATTTCGAGCGTGAGCCACTTGATAGGTCAAGTGTGCAATAAGCACGAATGGAAATTTTCCGAGTATCAGTCATCAAGAGATCAGAGAGATCAAATTTGAATTTAAATTTGATAAACCTATCATAGAGCTATTATTCAAATCTTATACAATTTATGTTATTTTATGTAAAATGATATTTATTTTCAGGAAAGATAAACGAGGCAATATTTGTTCTAAATTTAATATTCCCGTAATATGTATGACAGATTATGAGTACGAACTGTTGGTGTGGCCAGCGCATGCCGGATGGTTAAGGAAGACCGCTTGGGTCACAACATGGCCCATTCATCTTGTATTCATGTGCACGATTCCCGACTGCGAAAAACCCCGATTTAAGAATTGGTTTCCCATCACGTTCTTGATGTGCATCATATGGATTGGATCGCTTAGCTACGTTGTAGCGTGGATGATCACTATAATCGGTGGGTAGAGATATAATTTTAATTTGCAACTTAGCAAGTCGAATCAATCGAATATGGAAAAAAGTTCTGTTAGAAATGACGTCCGATGAAATTTTCGTTAAAGACACGTCGATTCGATGCTGACAAGGAAAAATATGACGACGAAACATTTTTATCGCGCGTACAAGAATTTTGAAAAATCTCGGGAATTGAAAAGTGTGAATCTGAAACTTGCACAAATTATTTTTTTTTTTTCAGGCGACACGCTCAAAATACCAGATTCCGTAATGGGCATCACTTTTCTCGCGGCGGGGACCAGCGTACCCGAAGCCGTATCGAGTGTGATTGTCGCAAAACAAGGTATACACAATTATACTGTCTCTTATGATAAAAAATATACGTGGAAAATTAATTCCTCGTAACGAGGGAATATTGCTACGTTAATTATCAAATTAGCACACGCTGTGTTAAACATTAAGAGGAATTTGATCATTGGATCGAGTAGGAATCTGAAGAGGGCGAATCTCATGGAAAAAAAAAACGAAAAAAAACAAAAAAAAGGAAACAGCAAGTGCGAAGAGTCGGAAAAATAATTACACACTCTTTTCTTTCCGTAACTCCTCTTACCGTCCCGTTTTATTGTTCAGGCCATGGCTCGATGGGCATCAGTAATTCGATAGGATCGAACACGTTCGATATACTGCTATGCCTCGGACTACCCTGGCTAATCAAGTCATCCTTCTCGCCCACGCAGCCCGGCAGGCATTACATCAGTATAAATTCCGGCGGGTTGGAATACAGCGCCATATCGTTGCTGTCGACCCTGATGCTGCTGTACATCGCGTTCGCCTCCAACAAGTTTCAGCTCGACAGAAAAGTAGGCCGCGCCTGCTTGTGCATGTATGCCGTGTTCCTCATACTGGCGTCGCTGATCGAGCTCAACGTATTCTTCATGGTAAATCTCCCCACCTGCCAAAGGACGGTGAAATGATCGAGATACCCAGGACGATGACCCGCCCGCAATACATGTCCGGGCGCGGCCCCGCTCGCAATCCGCGCCGGAAACTCTCCCCCCTCCCCCCTTCGGACTTACCGAGAGAGACCCGTTCGTGCGAGGGGTGTTTATATTTCCAGCAACACGGCATCACCGTGTGTACAGTTTTAATATCACAATGTTATCACCATGTTTAGAACCATGGCAGTAATGCATTTTGTATTTATTACTGCTCTCTAAAAAGAATCTCTCTCCCTCTCCGCCTCTTGTCTCTCCGCTCTCTTCTCCTCATCGCAAAACCTCCATGCTATTTTTGAATATATTAGTCGACATCTCTTCGTTCCATCCGACATATACATTTTACGCTCTCTCATCTCGAGTTTTTCTCAATTTTTACCTCTATTATACATATATATATGTAACGCCAACTCTTCTCTCTTCCCTCTTCCCTTCTCTCCCCTTTCTCCACTTATTTTTCTCTTAAAATACGATTACTGTGCTTACGGCTATATTGTGTGCGCCGAAAAATCAACAACTTACGATTAGCCACAGTAACGAGCCACGGATCTCAAGCCACACAATCGGAAGCTTGCCCGAGAATCTAAACGCGTGCGTCGAGAAGGCAAAGTCGTCGCCGGGGCGAATGCCTCTAAATACGCGATTTCTGACAATCGTAATTGAGCGACGATGCGGGAGGGATCGAACAAGGGCGCTCCGCGACTGTGTCTAATTGTACGAAAGCGCAAGAAAGACTGCCGTTCCGTCAGCATATCGCAGACCTCGGTGTGTGACCGCGTGGAAACGTGTTTACGCGAGTGAAATGTCATCTCTCGATTTAACCGTGACAGCCCATTTCGTTCGTTTACGAATTCGCGCCGTCGATCTGTCAAAGTGTCGCATCATCGTTTCGACGGTATATGCAAAATCTACTATCCAAAGTAATTTGCTGTTAAATACCCGCCGAAATACGTCGCTCGATGAATTTACCTCTATTTAGTATCTCCGCTGAAAAAAGAAAAAAAAAAAAAAGAAAAAAAGCTACTTCATTGATAGTGCATATTCGAGGAACAGCGGAAAAATTCACCCGTTTCACGATCACGTGGCGATCCTTTACCCGCTGGCAAAGCGAAACGCATACAGGCACGCATACACATACACGCAAAATCGTAATATAACGTCGAAACAAGCCGTTGCGCGCGCGATAACACCCTTCTGCGATAACACACCTTCACACAAATTGCGAAAACACAAAATCTGTGACTGTAAATGTGTTTAGATAAAACCGTAACTTAACATTTAATAAAGTACTGTAATAAGTTATTAAAATAATACAGCCAATATATAAAAATCGATTCCTCTCCAGTCTCTATGAGTGTACATACGGGAAGGGAGGAAGGGAAGGGAAAAAGGGGTGAGAATTTTCACTTAGAAATATGGAACTCTTATACAGACTGTCTCGCGCAAAAAAAGAAAACTGTCTTCAATCCGCTTATAAAAATAATAATTCGAAAAAGATGCGTGTGATTTTTGACGTCATTTTCTATATCTTGATGAAACTCTGGATCGATTTACCTTGGGAATGATGAGACGACGTTTAAATCGACAGTATTTATAAACGAACGCTGCTGTGGGATATTTATATTTCGTCGAGGGAATTTTACGGATGGCACGTCTCGCTTTTGTTTCCCGTGCACGCATACGTACTATGATATTTTTATTCGTTTACACGAGAAAAATCGAACGAAAGAAGATCCGATATACATACATCACATTGAAGCCGGCGCTGTTTTTAAAATACACATCATCATAAGTTGATGTTTTCCCGAGACTCTTCTAAAAATATGTTTTAGCATATATAATTGCGGTCTTACAGAGGGAGAGGATAAAACTTTTTTATAGAAAAGATATAAAAAATCGAAATAAATAAAATATAATCCTTTTTGGTTAATTTCATATGGATTTTTTTCAGAGAATTTTAATTTATAATTACTAAGATATTTAATGTTAAAAATTAAAAAGTTTATAAAGAAATAAGATAAAATCTTCGATTGATATTTTCAGTTTACATCATAAGAAATTGTAACGTACAGCAGAGTCTAAAACACACTTTTGTGGAGACTTATATCTACAATTGTAGTACAAAATGCTACCAGTATCAAAATGATAAATTTTCTATTTTTAAACTTAATCTTTTTTCTTTATTTTTTTTTAAATATTTGCTAGCTTTTTACATTAGATTACATTATTATGTGCATAAAATTATTCTTTAATCGTGCTACATTGTTATTGCCAATCTTTAAAATGAAACTCATTGTCAGACGCGCTGTTGGTGCTTTGACATTTCTGTTATGTAAAGAGATAATTTTCATATTAGCCAAGAATGTGTTCATAAATCTTGACCCGCTATTTCAGTTATACGTAGATATTGGCACAACTCTGATAATCACAAAGACATTAATATTAGAATTATGCAAGTGGAACGAATAAATGCGAGATTTATACCGCGTATATTATAGCGAAATTCTTTTTCTCGCTATACATCAGCGATCGATGTTTGTCGTAAGATCAAACGACTTACTACTAAGAAATACCGATCATCATCATCATCCTGATTGCCGAATATATATCGGCAATCTTTATTTAAAGTCGATGCAGATATAGTATGTCTCCTCTCGGATTTTCCTGAAAACTCGAGCCTTGGCACGGATTCAACGACCGAGTTTACCAGCGAACCTCCCAGCGCGCGTCTGGCTCCTCTCTTCGCAGACTCCGCAATGTATGAAAAGATACGAGTCGGACGGGACGTTGCTAACGCGCTCAACGTATAATTCCCTCCAATATTTTACGTCGCGAGATCCGCTTGCAGGTACGTACGTACTATACGATTCGCTCCGCGAATGGCACAGATATCACGGCGAACGTCAATGTCATAATTCGTTGACAGCTGAAATCTGTCACCGTTCGCGGCAAAAATGTATATGGGCGCGCGCGTGACCATCTTTTGGTCGTCTCGGTCCCATCTCCACTTTGTCTCGGTGAAACTATCAGGTCATCTCGTATATTATCATCCTCGACGGTTGAGCGGTATTAGCCGTATCCGCACGCGACCGGTGCTGTCAAAGCGCGCGGGTTCTCCACGTTAACGGCCATGTATGCGTGACACACCGACACAGCTCGTATCTAGACTTATCCGCATCATTCGAAGAGCAAGTTTCGAGGTAGATTGTTTGCGACAATGTACAATACATGTATTTGCTTGCGATATATTCGTTTCGACGTTACTTTCGTTGCACTATGTAAATCAACGATCGTAGAGTGTGTCACGTATTTATATAGGTATGCGTATGACGACTGTGGGTATGTGTGTGTGTGTGTGTGTGTGTGAGAATACAATAACTGTGTACGTACAATAACTTTATAATGGTGGTGAGAGAGGGGTCAGTTGCGTGTCGGCGCGGCAGATCTGCAATGCGGCGTTGCCGTTGAAACCGTTGATTCACAAAACCCTTCTTCCTACGTTGATTATATACGTTTCCTTCGTGTGTATGTGCGTGCGGACGCGTGTGGGTGCTGTGTGCGTGTGTATGTGCGCGCGCGTGGTAAAGAAAGAAGGGTGGGATACCTGCAGGGGCTGCGATTACGCAGTCCCCCTCCCCCCTTTCCCTCCCCGAAAACGCGAGGGGCATGCAACGTCGGGGGCTGGATCCTCGCACGGACGTCGCAACCCTCGTGTGTGTCCACGTCATGCGCGACAAGTCTCGCGATTTTGCGCGCGCTCAGCTTCTCGTTGCGCGCGCAGCCATCGCGTGGGGGTGAATCGGCATCGTCGGGGAGGGGTTGTGCATCGCGACCGTCCACCGTAACCGAGAGAAGGTGAGAATTCGCACAGAGCGGGTATCGAGCGGTGTGTGCGTGCGGTATCGCCTACAGGGAGCACGACCACTCTCTCCTCTCTCTCTCTCTCCGTCTTTTTTTTCTCTCTCTCTCTCTTTGCCTCTTTCTCTCCTCTCTCTCTCTCTCTCTCCTTCTGTGCGTGTGATCCCGCACGATTTTTACCGCTCATGTTTCGTTGGCGATTTGTGTGTGTTCCTTTATGAAAGCGCGTCATTGCCGCGCCGCGACGGACCGTTATCTCGCGGGCGCGTACTTATGCTCGGATCCGAATCGCGACTGCCGTCTGATAATGCCCCTTATCGTTGCCGCGCGCGTTACGTGACCCGCGACGTTACGGGAGTCTACGCGACGAGCAGCAGCAACAGCAGCGGCAGCGACGGCAGCAAGACCGACGGTGGACGGTCCTCGTGACACTGTTGGAGAACGACGGGGTGAACGACGATGGATCGCAAGGCGAAACTATAGCCCCCGTTGCAGTTCGCGATCGGATTCCCATAAATATCGCCCTGCTTCGTAATAATAATAATAATAATAATAATAATAATAATAATAAAATACTTCCCCGTGTCGGCCGTGTCGCTCTTATTAGATATCGTATCACATATCCTAGCTTCATATCGATCATTCGTCCCGTAGCACCTCCGCATCGCCCGCTTTCGATCAAACAGATCCGTGCTCCGAGTTAAGCGCGTTGATCGATAAAAACGACTGTGTCGTGTCCCCGAACGCGGACTGTGCCGAAGAATTACGGAAAAAGCTGTGAAGTTTGTATGCTCTTCGAGAAAAGTGGTGCCTAAGCGTGATTACAAGGGGAGAGAAAAAAATATCTTAGTGCCTACATACACACACACACACACGCACACACACACACACACACAAACATACACGCGCGCGCGCGCGCGCAATGCGTGCGTATCGATGATTCGCTTGAAATACCGATCTATCGTAATCTGTACCATCTAGCACGCATCTTGGGATACGATTGCGATGCTCCTTTATCACTCGCCGATTATGTATCACGCCGGAGTATCGAAGTATCTACGAGAAAGCGCACAGAGCGTGCGGAGGGACGGTGGGGACTAAAGAGGAGGCGATTACAATAGAATCAACGGTATTTGGTAAATATTTCGTTTTGAATTCGGGGGACGAATTGCAGTATATTAGGGATCGAGTACACGCATGTACTCGTCGAGAATATCGCGCGCGTGGGACTCCGGCAATCGGCCTGCTTTCGCGCCGAGGATCGTTTCCCCGCGGACAGACTGAAAGATCGCCCTTATCACTCGCGTTAGTAATGTCGCGATTAATGCTGTGCAATCTCGGCAATGCCTCGACGGCGGGAAACGATACGAACAACAACGCAAACACGAACAGCAGTATGGAGGACGACGATTCTTATCCACTGCCTACAATCTATCGGTATGTAACATTAATACAGTCGTCTCTCTCTCTCTCTCTCTTTCTCTCTCTCTCTCTCTCTGTCGTGAAAGAGAGAATCACTTTCTTCTCGATGCATCATCCCTATTCACCCTTCGAACAAACGTCATAGCGCGATATGAGACACTTGTCGATCGAAAAATTCTGTTCAAAGATCCTTCGACAATCTATCTCGAGTTAATTTCAGGGGATGTGAAAAAATAATCGAAATTTAACGATAGGATTCGTTGTATATATGTCAATAAATTTTTAATAAATTGAATTATTTTATTTTTTATCTTTATCGCATTTTTTTCTTTTTTTTCTTTTTTTTTGCCAAAAGACGCGAAAACGCTTTGTTTGTAAAAATCGATTTCGCATTCTTCAAGCTTCTTTTTTCCTTTTTCTATGCATTGCATTTCGTTTGATGCACTATCATGTTGATCGCACGTCGATACAATTTCGCATCGCGAGAAGCGACTTATCGGGAAGATGGTAGAGAAGTAAAAATCGATTTCGCATTCTTCAAGCTTCTTTTTTCCTTTTTCTATGCATTGCATTTCGTTTGATGCACTATCATGTTGATCGCACGTCGATACAATTTCGCATCGCGAGAAGCGACTTATCGGGAAGATATTTCGGTAGAGAAGGGGGAAAGGGGTTTTACAATTATTAAAAGCGCGGCCAGTTCGCAAAGTGATCGTGTCTGGATAATGTCGGGCAAGGTGATCGGCGGGTGTATATATATATATATCGGGCACTCGAGCGAAAGGCGATATTCCCCGACCTGAAACCTATCGTGCCGCGTCGTCGTCCCCGCGCCGGTGACCCACATGCGGCGTCGGCGACGGCGACGTACTCGTGGTGGTAGTTTTAGCTTTTAAAGGGGCACCTACGTAACGCACCTCTAGATCTTTCCCAAGGAAAAGGCGTTACTAAGGTCGCGCGTCTGTAGTACGACCAACGAAACGATCCATCCGCTCGCTCTTCGAACAAAATTCAAGCACGAGTAATTCGATGAAAATGTACCATCGACGACAATCATTGTGTACCAATATATGTTCCCCCCTCCTCTACACCTTCTCCTCCCCAGGCGATTAACTGGAGCACTGAAGTGTGCGAGCTTGCATTAACGTCACTCTCTTGGAGCTAACTCTGGCCGTAATAAGAGTTTCCCTCCGCTGCGTCTGTATATCATGTATATAAGACTCCAATCCGAAGAGAGGGAGAGCGTATAATCCCCCAGAGTGAGATGGCGCGATCGAACTTTGCGTTGAATATCGATGAGCGATGAATTTTAATTAAAAATGACTCCTATTACAATATTGAATGACGGTTTTACATTTCTGACCGACGTGGTCGCAAACTCGGTAAAGTTATTCGTGCCTGAATTTCGTCTCGAGAGAATCAGCTCAGACAGTTCTGATGTCGGCGATTGTAATATTAAGCTGATAGAGTCGACACATATGCGCGGATTTAATATTTCCATATTTGCATGACACGTGTGAGACAGACGTAACGCTAATATTCATGAATTTTAATCACCCTTCTCTCTCTCTCTCTCTCTCTTTCTCTTTCTCTTCCCTGCGAGATTTTGGCAAAACTTGTTAGATTTGCAAAGTAAATGAGTCTTGCTAGTATTCAGAAATACTCGAGTTTAAGATCTGGAATAGAGTCCTTCTAAGTTTAGTACTCGCACGATGCTATATGAAGGAAAATTATTAATATGATTGAAAATTCTCGGAAATTCGTATACGACGGATACACGCGATGCATGCACACTTATATCGTTGCATGCACACATGCACCCATGCATGTAAGCAATGCATAACGTTATTAAACGGCGCGACAGGATAGAATCACAGTAATACGAGATGTTCAACAACAATCGAATATCCCTTTAATCTCAAAAGCTAAGAAATATAATAGCTTTAATAGTCACCGATAATTACGGAATTTTAATAAAATCAATCTTAAGGAGGCTTGTAAAAGAACAGCAAGACCTCGTTGTTATTAATTAATTTCAATTTGAATTAGTTTAAACGCAAATTTAACTTTACGCTAAATTGTCGCTTGAAAAAATATACGCGAAAGAAATATTTTGAAAAAAAAACATTTATTAAATTACGCTAATTTAAAATTATTCCAAGATTGGTGGAGAAAATTATTAAAGAATGTCAGCGAGACAAAGGGACGGTTTCGCGTCGCTGAAAACATATCCGCCAAGGAGAGGAAATTTCTCAAACTCGGAAATCCGGTGCTTCCGAAACATCCCGAGATACCGATCGATCATAATCGAGTTACACGAGGGAACACATACACAGGCTGATATAGAGGCGAGATATCGATATGTGCGATAACTCGTGCACCTTGTATGCGCAGCTGCCGTGCACCCATAGCAAGTCTGGATTGCATGGAAGAGTTCAACGGCGGCGGAGGCGGCGGCGGCGGCGTAGGTGCAGACTCGGGCGTGCACTGCAGCAACACGACCGGAACCAAAGAGCAGCTACTAACTAGCTGCATTGCCGCACAAGCGCAACGTTTGCAGCACCCCTCGCCAGGTATTCGCTACCGCAACTTGGGCAAAAGCGGTCTACGTGTTTCCAATGTTGGATTAGGTACGCTGAATGTATTCCCCCCCCTTTCGTAGAGTCATTTCTCAGATTCTCCTCTCTGTCTGTCTCTTTCTGTCTTTCTCTCTTTCTCTCGCGAAGGCTTCTCTCCGGCTGATACATACATGTATATATATATATATATATATATATATATATCGGTGCGCATTGATGCAGCGACGGTGCACGACGAGAGAGAAACTCTATGCATTGGATTCGCAGGTCAGTGGGTTGTCGCGTCGCGTCCCATCGCGCCGCGTCGCGTCGCCTCGCCTCGCTACGCGTCACTCGAGCCCGATGTCACCGCGGCTCGATTTATCGCGTCCGTCAATCTGCGAAGGCTGACCTCTCGTCGAGTCTCGGGTTACCTATCTACCTACCCACCTACCTATCTATCTATCCATCTGCCGCGCTGACCGGTAGGCGCGCGTACCAACGCGCCGACCC
>NW_021853592.1:2320711-2326599 GCF_003651465.1 Formica exsecta | reverse complement strand
CCGGTGCGCGTTGCATTCCTATCCTGAATATATATATATATATATATATATATATATCGTATATATACGAGGTGTCCCAGATCTGACATGTTCAAATTGAAGGGGTGAATTCGCACGCCAAGAAACGAGAAACTTTTCTACTTGGCACTTTGGTCAAATCTCAAAAATAAAAAATCAAAATTTAATAAAAATGAGATATTGCTACTTTTTTTACCAAATTCAGATATTTTATGCCTTTAATACCCGAATTCGCGTGGTAAAAATAGCAATACATTTTTATATATAATTTTAATAGCTATTTTTATTAAATTTTTTTTGTTATTTGACCAAAGTGCCAAATAGAAAAGTCTCTCCTTTTTCGGCGTGCTGACTTCATCCTTTCAGTTTGGACGTGCATGTCTAGGACACCCTGTATATCGTATATAAATATACATATATACATATATGTATGTGTAGAACCACCATCTTTCCGCGGCGCGCACACGTGTCGCAAATCGATCTTGGAATGCATACATCACGCGGCTATCGGATTTTTATTATCCCAAACCCGCGCCGAGACTGTGGCTGTCAATTCGAATACGTTTTCGCATTCATTATTTATGCAATACTTCTCTTACCGCCAACGCACACTTCTTTCATTTCCACCGCGCTCTTCGAAAGGAAGACCGCGACATATACTACATACTTTTTATAGTCGATTATTTATGTGTGTGATGGCTGAATCGGTATTCACGTAGCTTGCGTAGACAGAACACACGTTGCGCTGTACATGATATCTAGTAAGCGTTTCATGTTACCAACTATTTTTTTACGACAATGCAAATTAAAAAAAAAAAAATTCTTTTCTGTTTCGAAACTTTAAAAAATTTCGCTGTTGTATTATTCTCCGTTAAAAGTAATTTTTGTCTAAAGTATCTGTCAATATATAATTTACATTTTATTAGATACGAAAACAAATATAATAAACCTTAAAGGGATATCTGAAATTGTGGCATGCTTAAAAAACTGTATGCTAATTTAGAGAAAAGATAAGTTTTATCTCGCAATGTTTCTTTATGAATTTCTATAGTTTTACAGATTCTTTCGCGAACACCTCGCTCACTGTTTTCCACGTTATTAATCGTTATTTGTTAAATGCATAAGCTTTCAATTTTCCTTTGCAATATTATTATTACGTCAGCAAGGCCGGCTGGATATTCTCGAAATGCGAATTTAAAGCAATTTATTAATAAAGACTATTTGAAATTCGATTTGACAAGTTTAAGGATTCACAAGAAACGTATTATATAATTGAATCGGCAACATGAAACTTTTTCTAGTTTGAATTTAATTTAGTAGTAATTTTATTTATATATATATAATATAATAATAACAACTTAATAATAACATAATATATAACATATAATAATAATATAACAAATATATTATTACTGTCATTATATTAATCTCGTTGAAGCTACGGATATTTTGGGAAAACAAAAATTTAAAATTTACCCCGATATTAAGCACCCCTTCAGAAATGGCTACATATGCATATATAAAACGATGAAATTATTATAAAAGCACAGATTTGAATGTGTATGTGAAGCAAATACACAATACAAGAAAACTATGAAACAACAATCTCAAAATTTATATAAAAAATTACAACGTTATATGTGTCAAAAATCCCCCAAAATTACTGATAGATTCCTTATAGAATGTATAATAAAAATGACTTATTGCGGAGATGAACAAAAGCAATCAATTTTACAAATAATAAATGACAAATTAAATAAGTACTTACCCTCTCCCAACCTCCTCCATCTCTTTCTTCTCCTCTTCCTCCGTCTCTCTTGTTAATCCTCTTCTGTTTCTCTTTCTGACACTCACCCGCGAAATCACTAAATCACTAAAGCATTAATTGCGATTTCGGATAATCAGATCAGCGAAACGATCACGCGACACTTTGTACGGTACTCCCGATGTTAATCTCGTACGCGATGCGTATTTTATTAGATATTAATCGCGATAACTCTATTAAAATTAGCAATTATCAGTGTGTGCGATTCCGACGATAAATGATATATAAGAAGCGATATCGTGGCTCGTTAATGATATATTTTGCGCAATATATTTATTATTGAAATAGAAACCGAAATTGATAGAAGGTAAAGCTTATAAATTGTTTTTATTGTTAATGAAAACAGTGCGTGTTTTTCCAATCCGAAAACAACGGGCAAATTATACTCGAATGGAAAAATCGAATGTAACTTCAAACATATTTACGGATGTGATCATAGCTCGTAAATGTCGCAGGAATCATATAAACAACAGTTTATGTGACTTTCCATTGTTTATTGTCTCGATTCCTATTTCAAGTAGATATATTGCGTGAAATATATGCTAAAATAGCCATCGCCACGACGATTGTACGTATTGTTATTGCAAGAAATAATTAATTGCGCGGACTGATAATCGCTAATCAAAATACCATAACAATTATCGCGTTTAATATTTACTACTATTTTCCGTAAATTTCGCGCTTCTCAAAAATATATGTAGCACCGAATTTTGTGGCGTTTTATACAGAGTGTTTCAAGATTAAATGTCCTAACTTAAAATACGAATTTAGGACCTTAAAACAAAAAAACATTTTCCTCTGGAGGTATGCTCATAAACGCTTTGTTTAAAAGATATTGACATCTAGACATTTTCATTATAAAATCTTAGGAAATTATTATCAGATTATAATAAATAAATTAATACTGTGTTTTAACTACTTTATTACTAGAAAATATGAAATTTTTAACATAATCACTATTAGAATAAATGCGAGACATAACGATGCTTTGTCCGCGAAAGCGTCGAACAAACTGAGAAAGTTTCTCAGTGATATGTCGATACGGTGTTTATATATCGTTTTTGTAATGTCAATGTTGACATGTACAATTACGGAAACAAGTACGTATTAGCGCAGTCGTACAATAAATTTATTATTCCTACCCGTAACTTTAGATGTCAATATTTCTTAAACAAAGTGTTTACGGGCATACCTACAAAAGAACATGTAACTTCAAACATATTTACGGATGTGATCATAGCTCGTAAATGTCGCAGGAATCATATAAACAACAGTTTATGTGACTTTCCATTGTTTATTGTCTCGATTCCTATTTCAAGTAGATATATTGCGTGAAATATATGCTAAAATAGCCATCGCCACGACGATTGTACGTATTGTTATTGCAAGAAATAATTAATTGCGCGGACTGATAATCGCTAATCAAAATACCATAACAATTATCGCGTTTAATATTTACTACTATTTTCCGTAAATTTCGCGCTTCTCAAAAATATATGTAGCACCGAATTTTGTGGCGTTTTATACAGAGTGTTTCAAGATTAAATGTCCTAACTTAAAATACGAATTTAGGACCTTAAAACAAAAAAACATTTTCCTCTGGAGGTATGCTCATAAACGCTTTGTTTAAAAGATATTGACATCTAGACATTTTCATTATAAAATCTTAGGAAATTATTATCAGATTATAATAAATAAATTAATACTGTGTTTTAACTACTTTATTACTAGAAAATATGAAATTTTTAACATAATCACTATTAGAATAAATGCGAGACATAACGATGCTTTGTCCGCGAAAGCGTCGAACAAACTGAGAAAGTTTCTCAGTGATATGTCGATACGGTGTTTATATATCGTTTTTGTAATGTCAATGTTGACATGTACAATTACGGAAACAAGTACGTATTAGCAGTCGTACAATAAATTTATTATTCCTATCCGTAACTTTAGATGTCAATATTTCTTAAACAAAGTGTTTACGGGCATACCTACAAAAGAACATTTTTTCTTGTTTTAAACTCCTATATTTATATTTTTAAGTTAAGGCATTTAATCCTGAAATATTCTGTATATAGCGTGGTTATTCTATTACATCGGTACGCGATGAATGTTTGTTGACATTCGTGCTTGTTGACATTCACACGATGAGGCTCGAGCTCGAGCAGGCAACGTGTCGTATCATTATCCCTCGAACCGCGATCGGAGTAGGTACACAGTAGACGTTAAACGTCATGGTTATTATAATAGAACACTTTTATACGAAATTCAAAGTAAAAAAAGAAAATGTACGTAAGTACGAGTACTCCGTTAAATAAATTTATAAGTACAAAATAAAATTCTTTAACAAATATCCTCGCATGAAACGCGAGCATATTCTTCTCGATAATCACGAATTCTTAAATATAACATTTAATCGCACGCGAGTATTTCGGTCCTAAACGCAGCTGTGCCAAATCTTGATTGCTGTTAAAATATCTTTTTTTTTTTTTTTATCGCGAGATATTTTAAGGAATGTAATAATAATTAAACAAGAATATAAATAATAATTCTTATTTTCGGCACAAATTTTCCGTAGAAATTTTACGATTTTTATATTTTTTAAAATTATTTTGTCGTTTATTTTATTTTTTATTTAATTTAAGTTTGTATTTTTAATTATAATTTCATCGTCTTACGTATATATGTAGCCATTTTTATCATTAACGTCTATATATTGTATACATTTCTGGCCTAATGTTCATGGGAATATTTGTTCATATTTTTTACGCTCACGAAGTTTTAAAACATGCTTATGACTCACTCTATATATATGTATTATATATACATATACATGTATATATAATATATGTAACCCGCTTAGTTTTACCAAATTTTAAATTTTTATTTCAAGAATGTGCTTGTATAGCAAACTTTAACAAAATTATTAATTATTATTATCTTTATACTATATAAAGATCTTTATCTCTCGATATAATACACGAAGAAAATTTTACAGTACGAATGGAATGAAAAATTGCATGAAAATACATTTTCTTTTACAATATTTATTGTAGAGCTAGAATATAAAATTTTAAAATATTTATTACTATAAAAATTATAAATTATGCATTTGTTTTATTGTTTGTTAATGATTATGCCACAAAATAATTATAATACTCCTTTGTAAAATATAATACGTATATAATATTATATATTGAATAAAAATATCGTGATTTTTCTCTTATATGCTAATACTTTCCACGATTACAAAAATATTATATCGTAATTTTTACTATATCTTTTCTCCGTATACATTTACGTAATACAGAAATTTATTTCTCGCGGATAGTGAAGACTAAATCCCATCGAGTCTACTTTTTCGAGCCGGCCTTGCACGCTAGCATCTTATTATCTTCGGATGGAATGTCTCTCTTGCTTTCTTTTGCGAAATATATATATGGATGAAAGCTAAGTGTGCTGATACTAGATCGCAGCCCGGACAGACAACGACGCACATCCGTGTTTCGTCGCCGCGATTTCGATCGGCACGGCTCGGTGAAATCCCGTCGCCGATGTCGCTTGATTGGTTTTATATGGGTGCAGGAACGTGGACCACCTTCGGCGTGGGCGGCTGCGGCAGCGAGGAGACCGCGGAGGCCGTCGTCGCGCTCGCCTACGACAGCGGGATTAATGTGTTTGACCTAAGCGAGGCGCACAGCGGCCACCGCGCGGAAATCCAATTCGGCCGCATCCTGCTGAGGCGCGCCTGGAATCGTTCCAGTTACGTCGTGACGACGAAAATTTACTGGAACACCAAGTGAGTAGAGTACGCGCCGACCGTGGTTTGCGGGTGTTTTCGGTGTCATTTGATGGCGTCGTCGTGGCGATGATGATGTTTAGCGAGCATTCATGATAGAGCGGGAGTGTAACTGTTTATATATTATATATATATATATATATACAGGGTGCGGCATTTAGTGACGCGGGCATATTTTTCGGAAACAAAGTGAGATATCAAAAAATGTTTCAGACAAAAGTTGCATGGTTTCGAGGGGGCCACATG
>NW_021853592.1:2311354-2320688 GCF_003651465.1 Formica exsecta | reverse complement strand
ATATATAGTATATATAGTGATGGCTATCGTCGGTGGCTCTCTCGATGTGTTGTAACGCTGCTGCACGCGAAAGCGCGAACAAGTTTATTTTTTTTTTCTTTTTCTTTTTTCTATATTCGTGTTGTGCTTCTCGATCGATGGCTTAAGTGTATAATCGAACTATACGCTCACCGACCTGCGATACTTCATCCCTCTCGCGAACGATCCCTCATTCTAGAGTATTTTATGTAGACCATGATTGTTACGTGATGCTTGTATTAAGACGTGAAAGTAGATGAATTAAGAAGAATGTCTTTTCTCTTTCTGTTGTCGAATCGCAGATTTTCCGTTTATGATTTTCGACACGATCTTTACGAAATAATAAAAAAGGAAAAAAAATTTTGTACGAAAATTTTCCTCGGAGAAAAGAGAGGATATATAGATTCTCGGAAAATTAAATTCCTTTCGTTATCATAAAGACTACTGAAAGTTGTCAATCACTTCATGACTCGAAGGTTATCGATATCTTATCGCACGTGTCGTATTTACAGATTGCATATCTAGAAAACAAAGCCTTTCCTTAAAACACCTTTTCTATAAAATTGATATACCATCGGTACGATTAATCGAGAGTATTTTCTCCGTAAATCGTGCCGCTTTTATTTTAGACGAAAACTCGATAGGGAGGGATATTGTGTACAAAAGTGAATCTCGGTACGAGACGACCTCGTTTAATATTAAGTGGACGGCATGAATATGAGGGCTCTGCCTTGACGTGTGGATCGATAACTAGGTTTCCGTACATTAAGCGTCGCAAACCGCCTTGTTTAGAATCGCATTCGCGTTCGAAACGGGAGAAAACCAAGGGATAAACCATATAATACATCTCACATTATTATCGAAATCCATTAGTAATATTAATCCGTGTCTTTTCTATTATATATGATGAGATTGATAATATCTACCATTCTTGATAGGACCGAGGGTCGCGGGCTATCGCGGAAACACATTATCGAGTCCGTGCAAGCTTCGCTCGTCAGGCTGCAACTGTCGTACATCGACATTGTCATGATCCACAAAGTCGATCCAATGTGTCCGATGGAAGGTAACTTTCCACCTTCTTAATATTCTCTTGCCAGTAATACTCAAAGATTCGAATCCTTCCTCGTCCATTCCTTCGTTCAAACACTCGCGGCACAAAACTCACTGCACAAAGTGTCGTACTTTATGAGATATACTGTAATAAACTTTGATATATTTGAAGACTTTTCTGTCTCAACGTAACATTTAATTTGAATAGGGAAGAAACATTGTTGCTATTTATATTATAGAGAAGCAAAGAGAGAAAATTATCTGATATCGCGTAAAAGTTAACATTATAGATATATTAAAGAGAAAAGATTGAATAATATCGCGTATGATATCAAAAAATATTGCTCTTGTGTCTTTATTTAGACTTATTACATTTTTATTATTTTTAACGATTTGTTTCAATATCTTTTCAAAAGATAATCTAAAGAAAAATTAATGCATTTATAATCGATTACTGTTATACATAATTGATGATTTATAATATTATTAATATTATTGATATTTCGTTAATTTAAATGTAAAGACCTGAAAACATTTGGTTCCTCATCAATATATTTTGATAATAATCTGCTTAAAGGCAGTTCTCTCCATAAAGAAATCATTTCGTAATAAATTCCGCTTTTCATGGATAAAGGTAAAATGATTTCTCGTCAAAGTTAACTGCAAGCTGAAAATAAAGTTGAAATCTTCAAGCTTTAAAAAGAGATCGTTAATTTACTATAATAAATTGATTTGAAAATTCTAAATATTTTTTCATATTTATAAAACACGAGTCCGTTGGATAGTGTTATGCAATGCAATTACTACAAAATAAAAAAAAAAAAATGACTATAATTAATAAAAATCTGATAAAATTTTTTCAATTCCCATATATTGCATAACGCAATTCAATTTCACAGAAAACATGAGAAAATCTTTTCAGTCCATATATACAAGAAACTTGAAAAGGATTAAATAAAGTTATACGAGGAAAAAGATCTCCGTTATACTGACGATTTGATGTTTGGCAGTTGCACTTTGCCGTAATAGTTACCGTATGCTTTTTCTATACTCAGTACTCTTCTAGTGAAAATGGAAAGTTATTGTCGTAAAAGTGTATATGTACCTCGTATGTATTTATATTTTCTTTTTATCGATATGTGTATAAATTTCCTCCTGTGTTTATGTATCGCGTTAATGTATGATGCTTCAATATCGTGCGAACAAAAATGTATGCAAGTGAAAACTATTCTGGCTACTATTTTACCTTTATCCCCCCACACGCTTTAAAACACATTTCTCTGCTTTCTCTCTCTTTCCGATAGATATATATATACATATTTTATTTCTCTCTCACACGGTAGAAGAAAAATATTCTTGTTTAAACAAAAAGAGATAGAGATTTACGTATTGATTTTGCATTCGGTTCACACCGATCATTCCGACAATTTTTCCACGCGACGAAGAAACCCCTCCTCGTCTCGTCTCTTGTATCTCACGTATTCGCGTGATCTCATTTCAGAGATCGTTCGCGCTATGAATTACGTTATAAGCAAGGGTTGGGTAATGTACTGGGGTACGTCGCGATGGACATCCGTGGAGATTATGGAAGCTTACACCAACTGTCGGCAGTTCAATTGTGTGACGCCGATCGTCGAGCAAGCGGAATACCATCTGTTTCACAGAGAGAAACCTGAGCTCTATATGCCAGAATTATATAACAAAATTGGTAATTCATTCAAAATAATTGGTTAAAATTGGTGATATCACGAGCGAAGAGATTTTTTTTTTTCACAATCCATCTTCTCTCGACGACTTCTTCGACGAAGTAAACACTCATTTTTTACAGGCGTTGGTTTAATGGCATGGTCCACCGTCACCATTGGAATGGTCTCTTCAAAGCCGGAAGATTGTGGAGTATCGTTCCTCTCGAGATCCTCTTATAAAGTAAGTATGTATATATATATACTTTGTAGAAAATAATCCGATAAAAACGTCTCTCAAGAGTCTCGCACAATTGTCGCTCAGAGAGTGAATACTAGGTGCATTGTTACTCTTGATATTCGGAGTATCTTTTTTCCCGATATATAAGCCGTTGAAAATGACGGATTGTTATTTCTCGTGTATATAGAGATGCGTATCGCAACTATAAATAATCTTTATGATTTCAGAACAAATACTCTTCGTTTAGTTGGACGGAGGATGAAACTCAATCTTTGTACAAGGAGGTATGATTTCTCGTCGCAAATAATATATTTATAGAAATAATGTGCACCATATATGCGTGTTAAATAATCGAAAACATAATAGTAAAAGCACCATCTTTCGCTCGTGTTTATTTTGAAGCTTACATATTTACCGAGATCAATGATATCACAAAAAGCTAAATTAGAGATAACGTACAATTTTATTATCCCATTAAATAAATATTCAAGATACATAATTCTAAAAAAAATGTATACATATATCTAATGATACGGAGTACGAGATATTATTTACGACTCGTTCTTCAATTAATTTCGTAATTTGACGCAGGAGTACGCGTGGAAAGATAAATCCGCCGACGATGAGACTCGGAAATATTCGGATAAATTGCGGGACGTGTGCGCTTTGGCCGAGAGACTGGGATGTTCTTTCGGACAATTGGCCATTGCGTGGTCCTTAAAGAATGAAAGTGTTCAGTGCCTTCTGCTCGGTGCATCCAATATAGATCAATTGTACGAGAGTCTCCAAAGCTTACAGGTAATAAAGCTGTTCGAAAGATTGTCTTTCGAAAGGCTGTTTAAACGCACAATTTAAACGACATGATGTAAGATTAATGTCGAAATAATACTCTTCTTATCATCGTCAGATATCACGTAACACCTTAAAGTCGTGTATAAATTGCGCCGCTTGTCGGTGTTTCAACTGATTTCTCATTGCTTTGTAGACAAGAATTTAATGCTTAATTAATCGCACGTTTTCTTTATCAAAGTCTAGTCTAGTCTAATAAGAACAAAGCTGTCTATATTTGAAATTAATTAAATCAATAATCATTAATTTCCCTTATTTAGAACTGCAATTAAACCGTAATTAGGGATATTGTTAAGGATATCGTACATAATAATTTTCGACATGAAACTAATTAAGGATCGAAAGTGCAGATTAAGAAAAAAGAAAAAAAAAGTAGCGGCGAATATGTGATTTTTTTCAGCTTATCCCAAAATTGAACGCTAGTATAATGAGCGAACTCGAGAGGATTCTTGACAACAAACCGTCCCGACCGCCGATGATATCCACCCTGGCGCTTAGATGACAATCGATGTGCCCCCACGGCAGCGGTGGGGGCTCCGTCGAGGATGCGGGTAGCCCGAAGAGCGAGGGCGGCAACAGTCAGGATCAGGAGCAGACCAAGGAGGTGAATAACAAGATGCCGTTCTGCGAGATACAGTGAGATGCGCGGACGGCAATCTCGCTGCCCTAGGTATTGTCAAAGCCCGCAAGGACCGACAATGGACGAATATGATCCATCCACGCGTCTCTCGTCCAAATCCACGCTTTCACCCCTTCGGTCGCGGCGTAGATCGAGATTGTACATACGACACACACGAGTCGATGACAATACTTACTTAATTACGAGAACAACATCCGGGAACTTACCGCGACACGGGGAGACACACCAGTCGGGTTACTTCTTCACGCACGATATTTATATCTGCTCTCTCGCGTACGTCATTTCGTGGACTATATGTAGATATGTAGATGAGGATATATAGACGCGATGTCGCGCACGCGGGATCTTCCCCCCGTCTTATAACGGAATCGCATGTCGCGCTTTTTGAAAGCATTTTCAGAGAAATGGGTAGGCTTATTCCACATAAGTCTCTCTGTAAGTCTCTCTCTCTCTCTCTTTCTCTCTCTTTCTCTTTCTCTCTCTTCCTCGGCCGAAGGATTTATCGTCGAGGTTTCCATTCGCGATTCCAAGTGTTCATTATTCTTAGCGTTAATGATCCCGTTTGCTATTCATCGTAGTGAATGACCAGGAATTTGGGGTGTCTCCACGAGTGTTCAGCGAAATAGATTCGTTCTGCCACTCACTGGTCGAATAAAGGCGATTTGCGAGCGATATAGCACGTCGATTATCATCTAAAAATTACGTTATAGATTGTAAGAATTTATCAAGAATGAATACTATCAGTAACGCTGGGCGTTCTAAATACTCTAGCCAGTATTTTCATCTCTAATACGTCGCACATTACTTTGTTAATCCGGCGATCCAATATATATTTCTTTCGTTAAAACTGTCGCGCTTCATTTTCCGCCAATTTCTTTCTTTTTATTTATTTATCTATTTTTATTTTCTAATTATCTCGTATTTTTGGGAGACGCGAAATAAGCAGTGCGCAAATTTTTCATAAAACAGAAAATATATAGTATTACTACGAACTTATCCCTCGTATAAAAAATACTTGAGAAATTGAGTTCTTTTTTTCGCGGATGAATGGAAAGACAGAAAGTAAGTTGAGACAAAAAAGAAGGAAAATCGGCGATATAATGAAAAAAATAAATATAAATAAATCAATAATTAAAATGAGCGAAAAATTGACCGGTAGAAAAACGAATTTTTTTTATTCAAAATCTCTAGTCCTTTAATTCCATTCACCCATCAGGCTTGGATGTAATAAATTTCTTAACGGTTACATTTTACATTTATAATATTTTCGCACAAATGTTTCCTAAAATGTGCACGTTTGCCATGCACTAATTAATTCGCAAACTCAGTTAAACTGATGTAAACTAACACGATAGACTTACAAGGAATCTTTGAAAAGCCGGACACATAGTATGTGCCCAAAAGATCTATAGATATCAATAGATATCGTTTCTATAAAAGAGAGACGTTTATTTGTTTATCGCCCATACAAGAACTGCACAAAAAAATACAGCACTCTCAAGAAGGATCATTTATCTTGAGGAGAGACTTGCGAGATTCATGTAGTGATCTCTACAACAACATCTATATGCAAAATATTGAGAATGCTTCTGAGAAACGTATCTTTTTCTTGATTTATCTCGCGATTTCTTTAAACCAAAATGTGACATAAAGGGTCATGATGAGCATCTTTATTATAATAAGCGCCGTTTTTTCAGTCCATTCAAACATTGCTCAAATATAACAGATTGTGAGAGAATTTCCCGCTAAAGACGTATGTCTCATATTTAAAATATATATAAAAAAATATCGCGCATTATATACACATTCTTCGAATTAAAATCTGCAGTCGATTTTTTAATCAAATTTCGATGAAATCCATTCTTCAAAATTATGCGTATGCTGATATCTTACAAAGTATAGATACATATACATATAAGCAGGTACACGCGAGAGACATAAAAATATTACATATAATCTTCTTCGAACCAAAACACACTGACGTGCGTTCGTTTTATATGATTATTTCTTTTGAACTTTTCTCACAAATGTGCGATATACGCATTATCATACTTTACATCCGCGCGCGTGATGTAAGTCAAACTCATTTTTACGTGTATGTATGAATGCATGTGTGTGCACGCGCGGGGATTTTCTTCGCACTTTGTATAAATACCATTGACATTCCACTTAATCTTGTCAAGCCAATTATCGATGATAAATGCGAGAAAGCCTCTTGGAAATGATGTGGCATGCGCTCAGAGAGAAGGGGGAATAATAATGGAAGCTGCCAGTACGCTTTTATCGCGCGCAATATGATCTCTTCGATTCAGAACTTTTATCCGAAACGTTATATATATATATATAAATACAGCGAGAAATGATCTAGCGTAAATATTTGGAAATGATAGAGGGGAAATATCGCGAGCGAATATAATAGTACACTCGCGTCATGTATTGCAAATCGAAATAAAACGATCTCACCCAGAGGGATTATAATTGTCATCGAGAGATTCGTGGATCATTCGTTTTTTTTTTTTTTTTTTTTTTGTACATTTCCGAATATTTGCGACGTAAAAATGCCAACGGCGCGATCTACTCTTGTTACCGACGATCGAGAGAATTATCGATGGAAGCTGTTAGAGAGATAAAGAAACGTGATATTGACTGAAGTTCAAGTTAACTTCAGCGCTGAAAATAGCGAGAGATTGATGAGAGATCGTCTACCGGTGTCGCTCCGGCAAAAATAAAATAGCGACACGGCAAACAAGTGAAATTGACAATGCTTTATTTAGTCATGAGTATAATTTTATAATATGCCATCAGTTCTTTGCGCGTGACGAGCTTCTGCTTTACAATTGCTATTAGATAATTAATTCATCCTAACAAATGCTTCAGAAGAGGAAGGGATATATTTCCGGAGAACAGTCTTAATTTGTCATTTTACCACGCTATGTTTCGTTGTCCCATGCTATATTATCTCGCTTATAATATTATATTAGTATCTTAGATCGAGTCAGATCGAATAAATTTATTCTTAAAATCAAATTAGACAAAGAGGTTTCCTATAATATAATTATTTGAAAGATATATATATGCTTAATTGTTTATCATATTTCAATACATAACAAATCTATGTTTTAATGTTTGTGCAGTTTTTATACTTTAGGTTTTTTTGTATGTACCTTAATAAAGATGAATATATTACTGCAATAGAGATGTCACAGTATCAATATTATAAATTTTGAACACGTTAAAAGCAGACTGCACGATAATCCATATAAGATATTTTAAAGTCAAGGCGATCCCGCAAAGACCAGTTTTCACCATATATATAGCTTTTAGCAATTATATTAATATTAATAATTTTTATTTAATTTTTACATATTGTCCATAAAGGACAAGCGTTATATGTCAACGATCGACCATAATTAATATAAAAAAGATATATCTATAATATATAAAGTTTTTAATAATTTTTTTCCTAAAATATCGATTTTTACATACTCTCTCTCTCTCTCTCTCTCTCTTAACTTTTTTTCTAAAATATATGATTTATTCCAAAATAAGAGAATTACTTAAAAGTAAGAGAGACGCAACGTCACCGCGGCCTATCGCGTACACCTGCCTTTACCGCCTACTTACTTATCGCCTGTTTACTCTTGTAAATAGGTACATAGATCTCGCTGACATATAAGCAAACCCATCGTATCTTTATGCGAGGTACGGCAAGGTACGGCAAGGTCGCAAAGCCATAATAGAAAGCAATATCCGAGAGTCCAACAAAATAAGAAATATTTCTGACACGCAGAGTCCTTTCCTAATCGAATAAAAAAAGAACTAACGAACGTCGTCATGATATTTTATTGTCCGATCGTTTCCACGATTTTAAGAGCACGAAGAGCGCTTGATTCAGTCTCGTAACACATGGGCAACAGCAATGGGAGAAGACGAATCGTCGTCTGTTTTGAAAGTGATGCCCATCGCTAAGGGGATATCCTAACGATCATTGGGCATATCCGCGTACGGTCACTGATGACATCCTGGATGATTAAAGGGGACCAATGGTACGATGGGCATCTTGCTATCATTGCAGATCCCGGGGGATCATTGCTGTAATAATTGGCATGTACCTAGTGTCACTGAATATGTCATTACTGATGGTTTGGCACATTTGTCAATCATGTAATGAAATATTTTTAATGAAGAGAGAAAGATTTATATTACAGGGAGAAAGTAGAGATAAAAAATGTGGTACGAGATCGTATCTGGATGAAATTGTGAGTTTATATACACTGATCATTGCGAATCGCATCACATATAATACACGCATACAAAGCACATAGTAATTTATATGTAAAATGGATATATAAAAAGAGGATTAAACTATTTCTCAAACAGGTTTACGGTACATTGCGGTATAAAAAAAGAAATCAGTGCGCTTATACTTGGATGTGACATCGATCGCTTCGTGCTCGTAGAATGCGGAAAAAGAATCGACGTCAGAGAGAAATGTCATGCCGTCCGCTTGTAAATATATAATATAGCCAATTTATACTATAATATATCAAGTTTGAGATGGGCACAGTAATTTTATGATATCGGGATCTACATCTTGTTTGCAATTTTTAGAACGGTATTCCTCTTCGAAGTTACGTATTTTTTGGCAAAAGTTTCTTTACGAAATAATAAAATAAATTATAACCAGATCTCCGTCTATAAATGCGCGTATAACTTTGAACAATGCAAAAATATAAACGGATCGCTGGATCGATTGGCCCATCTCAAAAATAGATACTTCAACAACACTTTTGCGTCTTCATGATTTACAGCATTATATAACACATCTAGTATATAAATTATATATATATA
>NW_021853592.1:2281706-2310714 GCF_003651465.1 Formica exsecta | reverse complement strand
TAATTTTTATAATAAAAACTAATAAAAACTCTCTCAACATCCATAGAATATTAGTTCCTTATTAAGAATTTAAGAATTATTGCATGAGTACATTTTATCGTGTTTTAAATATACGACTTTTATCAAAGTCGTTACACTAATAACAATGTCACTTCGCGAGTTTGCAAATTTCATCTCGTATATAGAGCTAATTATAAAGAAACAAGTTGAAAAATGAAAAAAAAGACCATTTTTTTAATATCTTTTTTTTCCTTTAGTATATTAGTAAGAAAATTATTTTTATTATAATCTATATTTATATTCGATATAAAACAGTATCTCTAATTTAATCTCTAGACTTTTAGAGATAAAATATATAAATACATGATTGTGAAAGCAAAACGGAAAAGATATGTCGATGATAATATTTCGCAATTTAACAATGATTTTTTATTGCGACTAATGATGAGAGAAAAGTACTTCTGTTGATCTCTTTAAGATAGTATCAAAGTTGGCGGAAATAACTTTGATTCAATCTTGCCTTTCTCGCGTTGAATAACTATTGATTATTAAAAAAAAAAAAGATCGAAAAATGACGGCAGATTTTTAAGAAGGACACATAGGTAAGTTCACAGGGTAAAAGACGTTCAGTTCGAACAACAGAGCAAAAATTAAGAATATCGTGTATAATATCAGGCAGATGATGCCTACTTTCTTGTTCAAGCGATACTTACAGAACGCAGTCACCGTGTAGAAAGCGACGACGCACACGGTGATCGAAAGCACGCTGTACCTTAGAGCATCCGAGATGATCTTGATGTCCTTCTTGTCCATGAGTATCTTTATCATCCACGGTAAGCCGAGACATAGCAGGATGTCGAGTGTGTTTGCGCCTAACGTATTACTCATCGCCATGTCTCCGTTGCCTGTGGAAGGAAAGATTGGTCATTCGAGGATCGAATCACCATCATTGATCGGATCTCTTTGATTAATAAGTTTTTTTTTTTTTTTTTTTCAATCGACGACTCGATGCTCGGAAAGGCTCACCTTGTCTCGAGAGTATCACGATCGAGACGAGTTCCGGCATATTGCCACCGGCGGCTTGGAACGTGATACCCATCACGGAATCCGGAATCCCGATGGTGTCGCCGAGTACGGTCGTCATCCATGACGTCAGGTAGGACGATATCGCGATCCATATCACGCACATGACGAACGTTATCAGATACCAGTTTCTCCATCGTTTGTACCTGCTGTCCGGTACGGTAACGAACAACATTAGTTTCAACGGCCAGACGAAACAGAACCAGACTTTCGCCAGGTTACCTCCGGTCGGCCATACAAAGGGCGTGTCTAGAAACGAGCATAACTCAGCGATCCGCTATTTTATTTTATCTTATCCTGGAGCGTAACGCTTTTAAATTCCATTCTTTTCGCGATTGAACGAGATTGGGCCTATGATACCTGGTTCCACGTATTCCTCCGTTTGTTCCACGTGGTTTTGTGCCTCCACGTCGTTAGTCTTCGAGGAAGACTTGCGACCGCCGTTGCTCGCTACGCTCTTTCTGTATTCGGCCACGAGTTCTCCGTGAAAATACGGCCTGTACAAGCCGTCAGGCATTGACTCTTCCTTGTCTTTAGGAACTATTGGATAATAAAATTCATACATAGGTGGTCCACGCGGTCTCTCTTTTAGAATTTTAGATAAACGCACATACACACGATTATAATTGAATTACCTGTCGACAAGTATTACGTGTTAACGTGAAAGATGTTGCGGGGATATGCGAGTTTCTAGTTGGACTCGAGCAATTGATATTTTATCTTTCAAAATAATCACCTTAAAAGTTTACGTCGCGATTCACGTATCAAGAAAAATATTATCAATCGCTCTTTTGTAAAGTTTAAACAGACATCTAAACTCATGTGTAAAATTATAATTAAAATAAACATAATAATTATGTCGATTATATAACATAAAATATCTAAAGCTCGAATGTCGTTTTAGCTACATTTCTGTCACAACAAATGCATGTGTTATGCGAATTAAGATACGATCTGATATGAAAAGCCGACACACAGAATTTTACATTGCCACACGTGCAGAGATGATTCGCGTTAACTGCTGGGAAGATCGATCACATTCGTGGAAAGGCGTATGGAAATTGCACAAAACAGATATTTCAAAGAAACTCAGTGATAGGACTTACTTTCTTTTTCGGAAAAATTCGTACTGCGGTTCTTGTCAGTGTACAGATGCGCAAGTTTATTATACCAACGCACAAAGCATTTGCCACAAAACAGTATCGCCAAATAAGTGACGAACAGTACCATGAGGATGATCGCTTCGTACAACTTGATTACGCCGTCCCACATTACGATCACTAAGGTGACGACCGATATCACGTAAATTATACAATCCCGAGTTAATATTCGCCGGTCTAATTGTATTGCCTGTTGGAGAATGTAAGAAAGAAATTGTTTTAATTTTATTTAGTCTGACATATACTGTGACAGGATGAGCTATCACTCTAGTATTATAATAGGAAGCTATAGAAAAATGTTATAAGAATGTTACAAATGCTATACCGATAATATTTGTTCTAAATTTATTTTTATAGTCTTTTCATAAGGCATTTTTCATAATTTTGTGCACTTAGATACGAGAGCATCAATTATGGCTATTTTTTTAAGCCAGTTTAATGATAACATTTATGTTAAAATAATAAAATAAAAAAAAATACAAGATATTTAAAGCGATACATGACATATATATTTACATTTTAGAAATCTATTGCAGCGGATTCCAAGGTGTCCAAAATGGACAATTGAAAATAAGTTTATATTTATCGAATACAATAGTATAAATATATACACGCACCAGGAATAAATTCTGTGAATCGTGAAAAATATTATTTACATAAACATATATGTGTATGTGTGCGTATGTATATATGTGTGTACATAAAATATTACTCACGAAACCCGCGACCTTACATAGTTGACATAATTTCACACATATCGCGCTTTATAACTGATATCCCGTAATCCAGCACTTGAATAAGCACTTTATTTTTTTACGTTTACTTTACAGAGTTTAATCAATTTTCTAGTCTACTGGTAACGGTAAAAGATCGACAAATATGGTTTGGCAAACTTTCGATCTTTTCATAGTTTAAACTGAAATTGAAAAGGAAAGAATTTGCTTATCTATTAAAATTGTGAAGAAAAGCCATTGTGAATTTACATCTCGTGTAATTAAATCTTTATTAGTGTCGTATGGAAATGATGATGCATCAAATAACTTAACAATAATCGAAAAAATAATCTCTGAAAAGATTTTCGCGAATTTCTCTGTTTACTTTTGACTAACTTTTACATATAGATTAAAGAAACAAAATACAAATAAACTAACGAAGACGTGTTTATGTTGTGTATGGGTGTGTGCGGTGCAATTAGATATTTTTTCTTAATTAGACGTGATAATACTTATCAAAACGTGTATTCTGTTTCTTCGAAGTATTTTATTGATGTTTCCATGACATTGGTGATATCATGGAATTCGCTGCAATGATTTTAATCTCTTAAATCATAACTAAATATTTGCAAACAATGAATTGCTGCTGCTAATCATGAATAATAAAAAAATGATAATGCACAAGATATATTAGTCTGCTCTAGTTTAGCGCTTTAAAGTTACAGAGGTTTGTGTACTATTTTCTGGGGCATTGTAATCTGTGTATGAACAAGGTTTTTCGTATCAGCTATTTCGTATTAAGTAACGACACTTTATTATATAAGAGAAGACTTTATTATATAAGATACTTTAATTCTTTTTCAAACTTATCAAATCTCAATAGATCTGTGATTAGATACACAATTATATTAAGTTAATCAATTCGCGATTACTATTAAAACGTTTCATATGAAATTTTTCTATATACGTTATGTCTGTTTTTAATTAATATAATTTTATTTAAGGAGCAATTTAAGGAGTATACATATAGGAATAAAATTAATGTATGCTCAATCCACGTAAGAAAATGTCCTGTTTAGAAAATCGCGCAAACGAAATGGCTTATCGCTGATAAAAAAAATATAATTTTCGACGATGATATCGTATATGTAGATAAATGATAAAAATCGCAAGTATAACTAATAAAAAATAATATCATTAATAAAAATAATTGTCGATAAGCAAGATAGATAATAGCACATATCGATAACATTTACATTATACAGTAGATGCAGATTTCATAGACACATATACACTTGCACAAAAAATTAGTGAACCTCTTTTATTTCTATTTTTCTTTTTTTATGAATCCTACCGTGTTTCAATGGATTTTAGGGGACCTTTCTCAGACCTCAATTTTTAATTAAATAAACTTTTACAAGAGGTATACAAAAAAAATTTAACGATATTATCAAAAAATGTGGTTTTTGATAAATATCGGTAAATATATTTTTCTCATATCTCAAACTTTTAAGCGGAAGTTTCAGAATCGAGAAGAAAAATTCAACTGTGTCAACTGTGTGTCAACTTTGGTATCTTTCCTCTACTGATCCCATCTTGAGCGCAGATAAATACAGCTAAGTAAAACACATATCTAGGTGTATTATAACAAATTGAAGTTTCTCTCTCTCTCTCTCTCTCAGATACATTATCACTGTTCTATAATTCCGCGTTTATATTCGGGGGTATACTTAACAATGCTTAAGTATACTCACGTGGATCGCCGATAACGCGCCGCACGCCGGGGTCGCGAAAGTATTGAAGACCGCGCCGCCCATCACGGTGCCGACCCCGAGGTCGGACTCGGTCAGGAAGGTGCCGACGACGTTGACGAACAGCTCGGGGAAGCAGCTCGCGGTGGCGAGGAAAGTCGCCCCGGCGACGTCGCTGCTGATGCTGAGGCGCGTGCATATGATGTCGAGAGTGGGTAATAGATAATCGTTGCAGACGAACGCCGTCAGGATAAAACAGTAGAATCCAAAGAAAACGTGGAGTATTATCGTCCCCCGACGACGCTGCTCCAGCGTAAACACCTCCGGAAACTCGTCGATCGAACGCTCCGAGCAATTGCTCGTCTGAGCGTTATCCTGTCTCGCGATCTCCGTAACGCGGTCGTCGAACGTATTGTCATATTGGAGCCAGTCATTCTCGCGAGTATTGTTCGAACGTAGACTGTCCTTTGAAAAATCCTCGAGAATCGAAACTGTAGGCGAGTCCTTGTCTAATCGAACAAACGAGAGATTTATTCAAATCCGGCTGATCTTGTCTCGAAGAAATAATGCCCGCAAAAAAATGCTTGAAGGAATAAATTTTTATCCGCCTTTATAAATCTGTTTGTGCGCGCGAAATCTCAACATCTTGTTTGTATTATTTTTCAGTAAATGTGAGAGATGCAAAAAGATGTAACAGCAATATTTTTTTTATATTTTTATATTTTGCTTTTGAAATATGCAGATGCACTCTTTATATTTATTCCCAATATCAAAAACAATTTTATCTTTAAAGTTAAGTTAAATTAATAAGGCTCCCAAGTGAAAAATCACAACTTTAAAGACTCGCGTTTTAAATACTCTTAATATAGGACCAAGAGAATTTCGTGCCCTATGTACAGTATCAGTTTCATAGAAAAATATTTTCTCTGCACTATCATCCGCGTCTAGCTCTTATTTGTCCACGAATCTTTAAAATTTTATCTTTGCTTATATATTTGCAATAATTATAGAAACGTAAAAATATATTTTAGATAAAGCTTTTGTTCGTTTACTCCAAATTATTGTTTATGCACTCTCTCACTCTTTACATTTCTTTTTGCATTTCTCATTTCTTCAACTTAATATGCGTATTATCTTGCATATTATCTTTACAATTCATAATAGTACATAAAAGTTTATTAATATTACGTATTTCAGACGATTATTAGGCAAGATATATAGGCAAGATTTGGCATTTATAATAAATTGAAAAAAAGATCTTGCAACAAACACACACACACACATACACATAATAAAGAAGTCTGTGAAACGACCGTGGTTATGAATTAAATGAATTACAGTTACATAGATATCCCTGGGATTTTTTTAAATAGAAATTAGAATTCTCATCAATTGTGAACTTTCAATCAATTATAATTTTGCCACAAACGATCTGCCAAATCTCACCAATGTTTCGCATTTTTATTTTCACTAAAGTTTTCATCATTACGTACGAAGGCGCGATGACGATCCATTTTCCTCTTTCCTCTTTTCGATCAGCTGTATCGCAAACGATACAGACGTCGAACTAATATCCTTTAGATTTCAAGAAGAGGTTTTTTCGGTGCTTTGCGATCGCGAGATGAAACGAAGAAGACGCGATGTATTACGTGGTCAGTAGAATTGACACGCCGAGATAAAGCTTCCTCTCGTAACTCACCGTTGAATAATCGCGTAAATCCTAGATCCGCGTCGTCAGGCGCGAAGGTAAGAATGATAAGTATCGTCAGCGCGATACTGATAGTCATTCTCGTAAATATCGCGCGGAGGTCGCAAGTGTTGCTCCGACGCGTTTTTTTTTATCAGCGAGTTTTTAGCGACGCGGCCACTCAAACGAAATACGGTAAACTGCTGCTTAAACCGGTAACGGATGACATTTATGATAAATTCCGTCGATTATAGAGTCCCTCACTCCTTCCTACTGACACCACTTTCGAGAGAGAGAGCTCTTTATCTTCTTCGGTTGTTCGACCGAAGCGAAATTAGATAAAGATATGTATGAGAGTTCATATACATCGATTATCATCTAGATCTCCCGCCATCTCTATCTATTTCAAATATCAACAAGTGACGTATACACGATTGACGGTCAATTTTAATCTTTTATTATCGTAGTGAATTCGATTTTGTTGCAATTGATCCTGTATAATTTTATTTATTTCAAATGTTTTCTTTCTCAAGAAATATTCATACACTGGACGTTAAAGCATTCATTTATGATATTAATTATTTATTTATTTAGGTAATAATAAAAAGTTTCTTCAAAATATACTTGAATATTCCACTAATATTGTTATTATTAAATTATTTACAACTACAATCTAGTCGATAGAACGAACGAATCAAAATGATTTCTATGATTCCATTAAAATATACCGAGGCGACGAATAGAAAATAAAATATTTTAATATGCCAAAAATTTATTCTCATACATATCGCATTTTACTGATCATTAATGTGTCAATTAGCAATAGCTTTTTTTCTAAATACAATTTTGAGATTCATCTCGAGATTTCTTATTCATCGAATGAATATAAGATCGATTTGCGATATTTGCGACATTTTTAAGCAAAAATATTATGAAAAATATATCAATTTATCTTGTATACATCAATTCAAGTATCATAAAATTTTTAATAAGAAAATTTCCACAATAAGAAAATATAAGAAGAGATATTTGTTCGCTAATTTATATTAATAAATTTTCAATTAACCTTTCCTGAAAAAAATTTAAACGGACTATTGATTTAGGACAAAAACAAAGTGCAAAACCAAAGAGAAAACGTCAGAGAAAATTACGAGATATGATATAGTATTTCCATTAGTTTAAAGATACATATATACATATTAACGTAATCACATATACACTGAGATAACAGCATGCATTTATTCCGGTTTCTCGGGAAACGCAACTTTTGGTTTATTTGCCGAGTCTGATTCTGGTTTATTAACTCTATTTGAACGCAACACCGCGCCCGGACTGGGATACGGCCTCATTTGATAAAGAGGCCCTGAGGCAGTCGTATCTGCACCAGTCTTGGCTTCGTTATGTCTAGCCAATCCATCTGACCATTTTCCTCTATGACGTAATTATATATAAATAAGAATTATATTTATATATATACATTAATAACATATGTTTGAAATACAAATACATACCTGGGAATATCACTATACGATGCTGGATCCATAGGATCCAATGTACGATCTTTTTTGTCTTTACCATCACTTCTATCAGATCTTTGAATTCTTTTATTGTCTGGTCCTTTATATCTTGTACGATTTTCAATCTTTCTATCTTTCCTGACGTCACTTTCATCTACCTGAAAAATCATAGTATTGTTTGTAAATGTTAAATGTGTTTTACTTTAATGTTTATATAATAATAGAGATAACTTGTAATTTATAATATATATATTACATAAAAAATATATTTATTAACCTCCATTTGTTCTTGGTCACTAACACTGTCATCACTTGACATGTTATCATCTTGATCACCTGCCTTTAAATGTAATTCTTCACGTAACTGTGGTGCGGGTTGTGATATCTGACACTTGGGATGACCGGGTGGTAACCAAGATACCAAATCAGATGACCAATCCCAATAATAATGTTGTCCACTTTAAACAAATCTTAAATTAATTGATTTTCCTATGGAATATTTCATACAATATGCTTTCTCAATAATATATCATTTCAAGCATTCTTTCCAAAAATAATATTACTAAAAGATATCTGTATCTATTTTTATAAATTGCAACAAGACTGTCTTATACAATTATTATAATTCAAATAATTGCAAATATAACATTTATTTTTTGAAAGAGAATAGATTCGTCCAGAAAACTATTAAAGCTTACCATCCAGGATCATAAACTGCTTTCCAAGTATCTGGCAAAGGATATTTCTGAATTAATTTCATTTGTTGTTTTAAATACTTGTCCGAAGGTTGTACATGCCCTAGTCCCCATAATTCTTTACATTTCTTTGTACATTCGTGATAAATGTTATATTTATTAGGACATCCACTGTAACCCTGAATGAAGAAATGACTATGTCGTTACAAATGCACTATTTTAATGTATATAAACAATTTGATGCTACTAATATATCGCGGTCGTACTTACCATAAATTTTTGTGATATATCAATCTGATTAATTTCTTCTTTTGTATTATCATAATCTTCAGCTATTACTTCTTCATGTACCTTCTTCTTCGTCTCTTTCTTTGCGGATTCTGCGAAATTAATAATATGATGTAACGTTATATAAATGCAATAATACATGTAGTTTCTAAAACAAACATATATATATTTTTTAATATCAGTTTTTATGAATTGAAAGCAAATTGATTTATTTATTTGAGGAAAAATTTCACAAACGGTTATTACCAATAATTACATTTTTACTATCAAATATATACCATGCTTTTCAGAGCCAGAAATTAAACCCCTTTTTGCAAGACGTGCAGCTAAGGCAGCTGGCAAAGGCATCTTTGTGTCTTCTCAGTTCAAACCACCAAAAATCTATTAATATGTTCAATGAGAAAGTTTTAAGATATTATTCGGGAATAATATTTCAATAAATACTTCAAGTGGGGCAAGTGTCATTCACGATTTGTTTACAAAACACAGGCTAAAGACCACAGACTACTAATAAAAGCCTGGAAACGATGTAGACTCAAGAATCGAACATTGCAAAGCATTAGAACCGAACAATCGAAAAGCCTCTGGCATAGAAAGCATGAATATTAATTAAATATGAATATATATTTTTTTATAAATTTTTTAATGACAGATCTTTTACATCAATTATCTTGTATTGAGAAAACACCACTGTCGCTGCAATAAGGCTATTGCACGCGAAAAAGTTTTAATCGTAATCGTAAGACCGTAAGCAAATCGACCAATCACAATCAAGCATTCTAAAATGTAAAAACTATGAAAACTGTTCAAAATAAACTAGAGTCCCTAGAGGATCTTCTAGGAACTATCTACTAGGGACTCTAATGTAAGCCTGCGCGAAGCGGCTTCGAGTTTGCGTTGCGCGCGCATTCTCAATGCGACGCCCATCTAGCGTGATCGCAAACTCCGTGACGATAAAGCGTTGTCCAGTGTCGACGCCCAGTTGCGTGTGAGTGTTTAACTTAAATTTTGCACATCTCGTTCAGCCCGCGAGCGATTACGGCCGTCGTTAATACACGGGACGTCTGATAGATTCGGTTTTACTCGCGTCGCACGGTATCCCCGTCATTCGTTTCCGTCGTACGGTGAAGTGTGTTTGACATAATGCTCAAAATGGCGACTCCGAAAACAATGAGCCTCCGGTGCGCTTGTACGCCTCTTTGCGACGGACTTCCCGATTGTTTCTCTCGTCTGTCGCAATAGATTTAACGTCCACCGAGCGCGAAACGCAAGGATTACGCAAATCTCACGTACATATATACATATATGTATATACAATCGGAGTGAATTCTCGAGAGTCAACGAGTTACCCGCACGTCAATCCTTGTAGTAGTCAAAAGTCAAATACAGCTGTACGACAATACTCTCATTCGTAAAAGAGGTTTGCACGCAATAATCTGTCTGCACTGTCGTCAATTGTTGCACATACGCAATTAAATTCATTGCGTAATTTGTTTTCACCGGCATCGATCATCTCTTTTATGTTGAGGAATGAGAGAGGGAGAAAGACTAGTAGTTTCGAATCCACTTTGTTTTTTTTTTATTCGCACAGATAAAAAAAAGTTACTTTGACTATCTAATGTCAGATCTTATATGCGCCGTTTTGTAATTGCATTGAGCATTTACTCTGGATATCAAAAATAATACTCGATATCAAGATAGAGCACTTAACATATTTAACATGCCGTGACACCATATGTGAATGAATATCCTTAAAGTAACATACTCAGTCCATATCCATGATGGATCATATGATATAGCATGATTAATAGATAATTTGATGCAAGAATTGTAATTTATATATACATTTACACATCAAGCAACCAAATTATTGCAATTAATGAATATTGTCACTAATTATTGAATAACTTATATTCTTGATGTAATATCTGAAGTCAAAAGAAATAATATTTTTCTACAATTTCTATTTTTCGCAGACAGAGGTCAAAATGCAGACAATAAAATGTGTCGTAGTAGGAGACGGAGCGGTTGGTAAAACTTGTTTATTAATCTCATATACCACGAATAAATTTCCATCGGAATATGTTCCAACAGTATTTGACAATTATGCAGTCACTGTCATGATTGGCGGTGAGCCATATACATTAGGATTATTTGATACAGCTGGTAAGTATTATTATTAATGTATATATGTGATTATATATAGTGTAATTATTTGCAGTAAATTATTTCAAATGATATAATATATTTAAATTATATATCTATTATAAATAGTAAGAAAAGTAACAAAATTATATTAGTGACAATTTACTAATACTTTGGGGTATTTTGTAGGTCAGGAAGACTATGACCGTCTACGTCCATTAAGTTATCCGCAAACTGATGTATTTCTTGTCTGCTTCTCAGTTGTATCTCCATCATCATTTGAAAATGTTAAAGAAAAGGTATAATATAATTAAAATTGATCATTATAATCATTATAATTGATAATTATCAAATATTTCCTATATCTTAATATATTAATAGTGGGTACCCGAAATAACGCATCACTGTCAAAAAACACCATTTTTGTTGGTTGGCACGCAAATTGATTTACGGGACGATGCAGCAACAATTGAAAAACTTGCAAAGAATAAGCAAAAAGCAATTTCAAATGAACAAGGAGAAAAGCTTGCTAAGGAATTAAAAGCTGTAAAATATGTAGAATGTAGCGCTCTTACACAGGTATGATAATTACTTAGTACCAAACAATAAAACAATATAAAATTCGGAAAGATAACTCAAAAAAGTTTTAAAGATTATTGTTTATTGCTATAGATTCGACAGCTGATTTTTTTTCTTAATTTTATTTTACTGCTACATGCTATTAAAAGAAGCTATTCTTTTAATATTTCAGAAAGGACTTAAAAATGTCTTCGACGAGGCAATATTAGCGGCTTTAGAGCCTCCAGAACCTGTTAGAAGAAGAAGGTGTACCATTTTGTAGTAGGTGTTTCATTTTTTTATAAAACTGTTAGTTCAACATTGACGAAGACTGTAAGTTTCCTCATATACATTGCATGCAAAAAGTTTTAGTGACAATTGTTAAATTCTAAGGCATATAATAAGTATTTTTCAACATTGGCGCCATATACGTGGATATGAAGCAATCTTTATCTATATTATGTAAATTTTATAATTATCAAATTGTAATTGTAATATTATCATATTATCTTCGTCTTGCATAATGAATGTTCTATCAACGTATTTCACATCATTCCGCGCGTCTCTATATTTGCATCATAGCGATCAAATGTGTTAACTGTCCTACGATTCATTCAACATTGTAAAAAAAAAGATTTCCGGAAATCTAGGGTTATTATATTCATATCATATCCGTTTGTAAAAAATATATAATTTTGCTATATATATATATAAAGAAATGGGATTTTATGATTTCAATGATTTATAATCTTCGACAGATTATGACATGGCATACATGTATATGCAAGAGTGTAATATTATTGATTTCTGTATTTTATGATGCATCTTGCATATTAAGTAAAAGTTTTTTATTTTTTAAGGCGAATACTATACGCCTTTTAATTCTTTAGCAATTTTTTTGTAGCAATTTGTACCTATAATGTATATATTCACTACAAACGCAAATAATTATCCACTAAAATATTTAATTCATCAAAATTGAATTGTGCATTCTAGCTCACAAAAAAAGATGAGAAGTACGATTAAATGTAAACTTACATCTACTATTATCGTTTTTGAAACATAAAGGGAAAAGAGATAAAAAAAATTCTTTCTTACCATTATGTGCGGGATCATGTATGGAAGTATCACACGCGCGCGCGCGCGCGTGTGTGTGTGTGTGTGTGTGTGTGTGTGTTTAAACAAAATTTAAATTCTGTTATAAGATCTGTAATCTTCTTAGTGGCCATATCGATATATTATCAGTAAACTAAATAATTATATATATATATATATATTTGATTAGTTTAATGTATTTTTATGTTGCAATCGAATATTTTTTTTAGTCATTTGTAATCGTATATAATTTAATTATGTATGAGGTATAATAATAATAATTTTGGGAAAAGAGATAAAAAAAATTCTTTCTTACCATTATGTGCGGGATCATGTATGGAAGTATCACACGCGCGCGCGCGCGCGTGTGTGTGTGTGTGTGTGTGTGTGTGTGTTTAAACAAAATTTAAATTCTGTTATAAGATCTGTAATCTTCTTAGTGGCCATATCGATATATTATCAGTAAACTAAATAATTATATATATATATATATATTTGATTAGTTTAATGTATTTTTATGTTGCAATCGAATATTTTTTTTAGTCATTTGTAATCGTATATAATTTAATTATGTATGAGGTATAATAATAATAATTTTCTTTTACCAACTCTCTCTCTTTTGCAGTGATTACATTATAAAGAACATTGGTATTGATTATCTGGTTCATGTAATATGAATAGCAAAAATATGTTGTTAGCTAATATATTCTATGAAAATAGAAAATGTTCTAAACCTGTTTTAGTTGATAGTTTTTTTTTTCTCTCAATTATTATATATTATTATCATTTCTTTGAATTAAATCATAATATTTTGCTAAGATAATCTGTGTAGCAGGTATAAATTCATCTTATCTCCATTAGTTTTTATATATAATGTATAATATTATATTTCGCAAGACACACACAGGTAGACTAAGTGATATAATTACATTTTTCGATCTGGATATAAAATCTAATACTAAATATTATTAGAAATTTTCGATTCTCTATACATCTCTTATTAATAATTATGTATTACTTGTACAATATACACACATACATATATACAAATAATATATAACAAGACTCTTTTTGTTTGTGAATTTAGCGAAAGTATCGAATATTAAAGGTTTGCACGGGCCGAAAAAACCTGACGCGGCATAAGAGAGAATCCAAAATTTTGTTTTAAATATATGTATAATAGTCATTTTCTTCTGAGCCTGTACATTATTTGTGCTATTTAGCTCTATAGCCGCGTCGGATCGAAAGTCGCGAGTTTAGGCCCATACAGACCTGTACTGAATACACACATGTGGCCGAAGAATTTTATCTAAGTTAGATAAATATGCAAATAGGCTTATATTTCAGTTATTCCCACGCGTTTTCTTATTATTCTTATATTTTGTAGATATATCTTTCTTATCTCTACTAATTATATCACAATTCATCGGAACAGAAATTAGATATGTTCACGAGTCTCTATATAAACTGCGAGTAAAATTTTAACAGAGTTAATATTGTTTTCTTAGTATCTCGTAAAAAAAAATTTCTTTAAAATATAACTATACTTCTTTTGTTTGATAAGAGTGTACCTTGATAAGGAAATTTACTCTAAAACAATACCAGAGGATAAACCAGATTAATGAGATTATTTGATTTGATAATGACTCGTATCAAAATTATGAATCATATTACACACATACAATGAGTTAAAAATAAAAATCATTAATTTGATAAATGTCCAAAAATTTTGATAAAAATATGCAATGTGTGCGCGTGCGTGTTTGCGTATATAGCCAGGAAGAATATTTATATATTTCTACCATAACTGAAGTTTCTTTTGTATATTACATTGATATTTGAGTCACTATTGATTCCCGAATGATAAAAATAAATGTATTACCATAATACAATCCCGTTTATACACATCTCCTATGCATGATATGTAATAACGAATTAATCCATAATATTTTTAGAGCAAATTGTGCAATCGGACAGGGGATGTTTCCCAGTCGCAAATGTAAAAGTATTCATCTACTTCAAAAAGCGAAAACTCGATGTATCTTGTAAATAATTGCAATATGTGTGACGTTTTGAAAATAATAGAAATTGCCAGTGTGCGAATCTTTTGATAAATTTCTTTTCAGCATGTCTTCTCAATTTCGTACACAATTATAATTATTATACCTCAAGACTTTTATATTTATATGCATATTTATATTTTCATTTTTATTTTCATATATGGCGTATGTTCTATTATTTCAATCTTCCATTCACACACACACACACACACACACACACACTGAACTGTTGTAGCAATGCAGCCATAAAAATTCGCCACATTTTTATGATTCGATTTATATAATAATAATAATTTTCTTTTACCAACTCTCTTTTGCAGTGATTACATTATAAAGAACATTGGTATTGATTATCTGGTTCATGTAATATGAATAGCAAAAATATGTTGTTAGCTAATATATTCTATGAAAATAGAAAATGTTCTAAACCTGTTTTAGTTGATAGTTTTTTTTTTCTCTCAATTATTATATATTATTATCATTTCTTTGAATTAAATCATAATATTTTGCTAAGATAATCTGTGTAGCAGGTATAAATTCATCTTATCTCCATTAGTTTTTATATATAATGTATAATATTATATTTCGCAAGACACACACAGGTAGACTAAGTGATATAATTACATTTTTCGATCTGGATATAAAATCTAATACTAAATATTATTAGAAATTTTCGATTCTCTATACATCTCTTATTAATAATTATGTATTACTTGTACAATATACACACATACATATATACAAATAATATATAACAAGACTCTTTTTGTTTGTGAATTTAGCGAAAGTATCGAATATTAAAGGTTTGCACGGGCCGAAAAAACCTGACGCGGCATAAGAGAGAATCCAAAATTTTGTTTTAAATATATGTATAATAGTCATTTTCTTCTGAGCCTGTACATTATTTGTGCTATTTAGCTCTATAGCCGCGTCGGATCGAAAGTCGCGAGTTTAGGCCCATACAGACCTGTACTGAATACACACATGTGGCCGAAGAATTTTATCTAAGTTAGATAAATATGCAAATAGGCTTATATTTCAGTTATTCCCACGCGTTTTCTTATTATTCTTATATTTTGTAGATATATCTTTCTTATCTCTACTAATTATATCACAATTCATCGGAACAGAAATTAGATATGTTCACGAGTCTCTATATAAACTGCGAGTAAAATTTTAACAGAGTTAATATTGTTTTCTTAGTATCTCGTAAAAAAAAATTTCTTTAAAATATAACTATACTTCTTTTGTTTGATAAGAGTGTACCTTGATAAGGAAATTTACTCTAAAACAATACCAGAGGATAAACCAGATTAATGAGATTATTTGATTTGATAATGACTCGTATCAAAATTATGAATCATATTACACACATACAATGAGTTAAAAATAAAAATCATTAATTTGATAAATGTCCAAAAATTTTGATAAAAATATGCAATGTGTGCGCGTGCGTGTTTGCGTATATAGCCAGGAAGAATATTTATATATTTCTACCATAACTGAAGTTTCTTTTGTATATTACATTGATATTTGAGTCACTATTGATTCCCGAATGATAAAAATAAATGTATTACCATAATACAATCCCGTTTATACACATCTCCTATGCATGATATGTAATAACGAATTAATCCATAATATTTTTAGAGCAAATTGTGCAATCGGACAGGGGATGTTTCCCAGTCGCAAATGTAAAAGTATTCATCTACTTCAAAAAGCGAAAACTCGATGTATCTTGTAAATAATTGCAATATGTGTGACGTTTTGAAAATAATAGAAATTGCCAGTGTGCGAATCTTTTGATAAATTTCTTTTCAGCATGTCTTCTCAATTTCGTACACAATTATAATTATTATACCTCAAGACTTTTATATTTATATGCATATTTATATTTTCATTTTTATTTTCATATATGGCGTATGTTCTATTATTTCAATCTTCCATTCACACACACACACACACACACACACACACTGAACTGTTGTAGCAATGCAGCCATAAAAATTCGCCACATTTTTATGATTCGATTTATCTGCATTGATCGTAGAAATATTTGTATAACATATATCCGATTTTGAATATTATTATCAAATAAATAACGGCTTGACTCGAAAATTCGGATGAATATCTATGTAACTCCAGCGTGGCTGCGCATGTTAGTATAAATTTTTTTTGTCTGTCGAATGACATAATCCAATTAGAGCGAACGCGGAACGTAAACCGAGCGTTAATTGGAGCGTGCGTGCTGGTTCTTTTATGTAGAATTCACAAGCTGACACGGATATTCTGCAATTTATTCGGACAATTGTTACAAGTCGTTTTCCCCGTTTGTTCGGTGGAAAGCGAGAAAATAATACTTTGTAGCTTTTGCGAGAGATACGGGCGGTGCGATTGTTAATATTAATAATAGCTAGAAATTCAGCAATTTCAAGCACGGCAACGTCGTTTTAAAGATACGTGAAATATAGAATTATTCGTATCAATAATTTTATGGAATAATTACAAAAGATAAATATCGGAAAATCGAAACTGAAGAAATATTATGTAACTTCTGTAGTATCCTATTATATATATTAATGATTATAGATTCACAAACAGTGGAGAACAAGATTACTCATTCAATGAAATAGAAGAACGTGTACATTCAAGTTGCGAGAATAAACGTTTCCAAGAATTTCTCAGGCCTTCTCGTGCATATGTATATAGCTTATAAATAATAACACGATGTAATTATGCATACATAGGATTAATTAAGACGAATTGAGATAAAAAGGATAAACATGACACTAGAATAGAATCGTTCTAAAATATGTTAGGGATATTCTATTACAAATTTGATACATCACGCAAAAATATAAAGTAACAAAACTATATTTAAATGAGGAATACAAGAAACATGATAGCAGATAAGAGAGAAAGAGAGAGATTAATGCCCAAAAAAATTTAAATTAAGCTTATATTTCAAACAATTCAATCTTTGTAGAGGAAAATTTTTTCCGGATCCATATATTACTGTCAGTTTTCGCTTATCTCAAACTTCAGGCGAGGTCATTAACTTGCAAGAGATACAAGAGTGAGAGAGAAAGAAAGAGATTTTCATCTCAAGAGATAGACAAGGATATCGCCGAGGGAATTCGCAACTTTTAAGATCAAGACGGAACGTTTTTCGACGGAGCTCGGAAAATCGCTGCTCCATTTTTTTCACGCACGCGAGAAAAAGAGATGCGAAGGAAACATCCGCGAAATTGGCGGAGATCGTGCGGAGCATCATAGCGTTTCTCTCTTTCTCGACGTATATATCTTTCGACCCATTTCGAAGATGAACGTGCTCGCGACAACCAGGAACAAATCAGCTGACGTCTGTGGAATGGAAATTCATCTTCTTCTTTTCGTTGACACTGACAAGAGAATTCTATTAGATCTAACTCATTCTACCATCAACCAATCAGCATATTAATTGTAAATGCTGACGTTTTACAAGACTGATAATGTTTGCATAAATTGATAATTAAATTAAGGGTCCGGTCTATTTTAGTATAAAAAAATTGATGATTTCTAGATATTTTTTTGAAGAATATTAGAGACCTTTTTGGTGTTTTACACATATGTTTTTATCGATGTCTAAGCAGTATGTTATTATTTTTAAATCTTGGATATTTAATGTTTTTATTTAATACGAGCCTCTGTTCGTAGCACGTTCAAAAATGCATGATTCGACGTTACTCCTCTTGTAACTATCTGAAATGAAAAAAAAACTCGATCTGGTTTTATTTCGTAGGATATTTTTGGGGTACTGAATCTAATTTGATTGGAAAAGATTAAAGAATAACAAAGTAGTATCTTTTTAAAATCAGATATCTCAATTTTCCTGAAATTTTTTCTTCAAGATTGGAAAAATTTTAAATATTAATTTTTTAAATTCTAATTAGGTTCAGTATCCCAAAAATATACTACTCGTATCGAACAGAAAAAAAAAAGTTAAATATTCAAGATTAAAAAATATATGTAAAACGCCAAAAAGATCGATCCCTAATATTCTCCAAAAAAAAATTCCTAAAAATCATCAATTGTCCACTAGAATAGACTGGACTCTTGACAAAAATCTGAACAATATTCTGCGAGTCTAACAAATATTACATATGTCTTCTATTCGCTACGCAAAAATTGAATTCATGGGAAAGCCGCTGTCAGCGTCGCGGCGGCGACGGTGACGATGGAGGGAGGGATGGGGGGGGGGCGGTGATGGTAGCGGGGGCGGTAATGGTAGCGGCGGCGGTGACGGACGGCGGACGGCAGTCTCGGTCGGCGCGTCACTGACGACGCGCACGGCGCACGTTGACGAACGTCGCTCTCGGAAAGAGCGCTAGTCGTGCGAGCCGGAGCGAGCGAGGCTGTTCCGTTTCATTGATCTTTTCTCTCGCGTTGGTCCCGCGGACCGTCTAGCTCCGCGACAATATTCCTCTCGAAGAGAGAGAGAGAGAGAGAGAGGATACATCGTCAACGACGACGACGATGGCAAGAACCGCGCGAGCGCGGCTGCACGCGATTCTTTCATCGACGAACCCACGTTACTCCCGATTGTGATTCCTCGCGGAGGGAGGGAAGGTCTCGGTGCGCTCGCTGTTGAATTATATCCGCGGAGAACTTATCTGTACGGATCGACCGCGGAGTCGCGTCGGTGGTCTCCTCTCGACATTCGTCAAGCGAAATCGATAAACGGGGTCGTCGCGAAAGAGGGAGAGAGAGAGAGAGAGAGAAAGAGGGACGGGCGCTTACGCGCGCACGTTACGATTCGCGTCGTGAAAGGTAGGAAACGAGGACTCGCGGATGGAAGGAGAGAGATAATCGCGGGAGTGTGACAGCGACCGTGGTGTGGACTCGACTCGGCGTAGAAATTCGCACGACGACGTTTCTCTTAGCGCGTGAGTCTTTCCTGTCAAGGGGATTCTTTCATCGACGAACCCACGTTACTCCCGATTGTGATTCCTCGCGGAGGGAGGGAAGGTCTCGGTGCGCTCGCTGTTGAATTATATCCGCGGAGAACTTATCTGTACGGATCGACCGCGGAGTCGCGTCGGTGGTCTCCTCTCGACATTCGTCAAGCGAAATCGATAAACGGGGACGTCGCGAAAGAGGGAGAGAGAGAGAGAGAGAGAAAGAGGGACGGGCGCTTACGCGCGCACGTTACGATTCGCGTCGTGAAAGGTAGGAAACGAGGACTCGCGGATGGAAGGAGAGAGATAATCGCGGGAGTGTGACAGCGACCGTGGTGTGGACTCGACTCGGCGTAGAAATTCGCACGACGACGTTTCTCTTAGCGCGTGAGTCTTTCCTGTCAAGGGGATCCCGCGTCCTTCGTCTCGTACTCGGCGCGATCTCAATGGAATGTCGTGGTCGCGCGACGACGTATCATAGTAGTAACCTTGAGACGACACCGCCAAGGTAACCAGCTTCCGCGAGAACGATCGTTCCCGTTCGTTCCCGCGTCCTCGCATCGGCCCGTCGTCGAATACCGGAGCGGCGCGATTATCCGCGAAATGCGAAGAAGAGCTCGAGCGTACCTCGATCGATAGGCGCACGGCCTTCGTCGGACTGACTTCCTCGCGCACGCAACGCGAGCGAAGGCGCTCGTCATCGGGGAGCACGTGCACCGACGACGACGACGACGTCGGCAGGTTGGATCGGTCGGTCGATCGTCGCCAGGCAACCGGGGAGAAGGTCGAAGCATGTGATTACCACGGCGGTCTCATCGATCACGCGCCCGATCACCTTGAGGGAGAGGGATGTTGCGACCGTTGAACGGCAGGATCACTTAACGGCGGCCGGAACGTCGATGGCCGACGCGACGACGGGGTTGCCGGACGATGAACGGTAAGGGTGGCATATAGTGACAGGTGGATATCGCTAACCGCGCGAGAAAGTATACGCGCGCCGCCGCCGTGGGAACAGCGAGCGTGAGGGACAGACAGGTAGGAAGCCGTAGCACAGGTGGTGGTGGCAAGGACGGATAGCGAGGAGAGAAAGAGAGAGAGAGAGAAGAATAGCCGTGTACTATACTGTCCTGGGGAGGGAGGGCCGAGCCCCTGCGAGGACTTTAAAAAAAAAAAAAAAAAAGTATACAATGAAGAGAGAGAAGGTATGACATGTCAGTGTAGCAAATGACACGTAAAGAGGGAGAGAAGGCGAGAGTGAGAAAGAGGCAAACTTAAAGAGAGAACGGACGCACGAAACCGCGAATAATGAAGGAACACGGAAATAAACATCCGGCGGAACCGGCGGCGAAGACACTAAAGTCGCTGCTTAAGAAGCCCGGCCAAACGAAGGCCAAGTCGCAGAAGCATCGCGTGGTGATCAACGAGAAGCTGAACGAGTTCTTCGCGGCCGATTACATCATACTGATCAAGGAGGAGTGCTGCGCCGATTACGAGGAGGACTGCGACTGCTGTTACCAGGAGCACGAGTTCATGCGGCTGGGCAATTGCAAGGAGTGCCGGGCGGAATTGAACCTGCACTTTGGCCTCGGTAACGGCAGATACGGCGAGATGCCGAGGGGGGTAGAGCAGACGTTGCGCGAGACCCCCGCGCGTCCTGGAACCCGCGGCAAGAGTCAGCAGGGTCGCGAGGACTCGCAGGAGGACGACGACGAGGAGGACGAGGAGGAGGCGGACGACGGCGAGGAGGAAGAGGACGACGAGGAGGAGAGGGAGGACGAGGAGGAGGACGAGGTTGAGAACGTCGACGGGAAGACGGTGAGGACGGCGACGGCGACGGAGAGGACGACGACGACGACGTTGATGGAAGGGAAGGACGCGAGCGAGCGAAAGGACGCGGAGGACGGGACGAAGGGACGCTCCCGATCGAAGGAGACCCCTCAGGATTCTCAGGATGAGAACGGGAGCGTGGTTCAGCCACCGCCAACGCCGCCACCGCGGCACGAGCAGCAGGAAACTCTCAGCCCTCCGGAGGGTTACAAAGACGTCTGCTCCAACAGCGAGATCGCCAACGAGACGGAGCAGCGTAGCCGTACGTGCACGGAGTGCAATTATTATCAGCAACAGGCAACGCAGGGTGAGTCGAGCTTTCTCTCTTTTATGTTAGCCTCGCTAATAAAACTTAAACTCACTTATTTTCTCGATTAATACTTGGCAAAACGAGGAAGAGACGCCTTCCTCCGTTTCCTTGAATTATCGCGTTATAAGATAGACAAAGATAGACTAAGATTAAATATATTTCGTTATCTGAAAATAACAGATATTTAAAACGATATTTGCATTTTTTTATATAAAAAAAGTGATTTTATATATATCTGAATTAATTTTAATTTTACTTTGCTTATTAATTATCAAAATCCAATGAATAATATATTGAAAAAAGAATTAATATATAAGCAATAATTTTAACTGGATAATTGCAGAAACTGGCGAAATTATAGACTATCTTGCAATGGGAGAGAATTTCGATTCTAATAATTTTTTATAGATATTCCCGGTAGAGAGAGAGAGTTTAATTTGTTTGGTAGATATCTTCCTGGATTAGATTCTCATTTAGATAGATTAGAGATTATGAAGACTAGCGGAGAGGGAGAGGAAGGATGGAGATTGGAAGTATTATCTCCAATAATTGAATAGAAATATATATTTTACTATATTATATGTATATCATATCATATTATAAGTTAAATCACTGTCAATAATTAATTAATATAGTGATACGTTATTTGTTTTATCCATTTTGTAAATTTTACTTTTTTATCTTACTAAAGAAGTTATATATATATATATATAATAATATTAGAAAAATAATATTAATTTATATAGAATGAACAGATCGCATCGATACAATAATTTGCTATTATTTAGTTTGAAGCATCAAAAGCACCATATGAATGTTGTTTTCGTTACTAAAGAAAAAAGAATAATTTCATAATGTTCTGCAACGAGTCACATAATACAAAGCTTAATGTAATAAACCATAGTGCACATTTGAAACTTTCATATTCAGAAAACTTCTGATGCGTATTCTACATCTTTGGTTGGAAAAGGAGAGAAAGTCCATGCACAGCCTGTTATTATCTAACAACCGTGTAAAATATTCGCCGGAAACAATATTCGCAATATTAATATTCCCAGACGCTCAATTAAAATAAATTTAAGATGCGTTTTGTCTCAATTGACCTTTTTTTTTGTATCGCAGATATCGTTATGTTTAACATAAAAATTAAATCTGTCCATTAAAAATTCGCGTAGTAATTTTCGGGTAACGCACAGTTCCAAATTTCTATTAACCATATCTGAATTTTCTGCGCAAGAATTGTTTTAATATTTTTATTACTTCTTTTTTCATCGAGCATTGTATTTAAAATTGGTCATAGAATCATAATAACAACCTATTACGTTGGGAATAAAAAATTTAATATTACTTATTAAAAATACTATTAATTTACACAATTATTGTATATATGCTTATTTATAACTTTATCACTATTGATATTTATTGATTATACATACAGGGTGTCCCAGACTTACTGCATCCCCTGCTAATAGCAGATTCTTAAAATCATTTGGAGATGATTTTTCCTCAGCAAAAATATCGAGGCATCAATAATTTCCGTGTTACAAGCGATTAAAAAAGGAGGGCTTTTTGCAAACTAAACTTTATAGAAAGTTAAATCTACATTCTTTAGTTAATTTCAGATAGAGTTTATTTTAATAGAGAGAGAAAATTCTAATTTAAGGCTTAGTTACAAAGATATATGATGGAAAAAATTGGAAACTTGCAAAAAATAATGACCTCTCTCGACATTTTCGCTGAGGAAAAATCGTCTCCAAATGATCTCCAAATGATGCAATAGATCTGGAACATTCTGTATATGGTATTGCTAAAAATATTTTTTTCTGCCTTCCAATTAAAATACATTCTAAAAAGCGTGTTATCTGATGGTCTAGAATTCAAACGAAGTTTAACATTTGGTAAATTGCAGATATTTATTTTCTCTTTAAATGTCAGTTAACCGAAAAATATAATAATCATCGTATTCCTCTCCGTTTTTTAATGAAATCAAAAAAATATGCCTAGAGGCACATAAAATAATTTGAAAGAAAATAATTTCAAAGTCTCCCTATATGACGTATCGCGCTTGTTGTGTATTACATTTCAATATTCGTAACAATGTACTAATATAATTCATATATAATATAATACGCTTTACGCTGCATTATTGTGCATAATGAAAGTAATGATGCCACGTATCAAGAGTTGAATCTATCAGCTTTAATGGAAAGGTGCAAATTAGGAGAATTGCATCGTTGCTCAGCTCCTTTCTCACACATAACTGAGAAACAGTCCCACGATATCCCTCCGCACAGGATGCGTATATAATAATGGTATTGTTTTTCATGAGTCTAGCCACGCTCGGTAAGCCGTTTAAGAACATAGCAGAATTTTTATGCGCATTCTTTAGAATACCAAGAGAGCTTTTTAAAAGGAAAAATATCTGTACTTGTGAATATTCGCGATTATTCTAATTTACGTAATAGTTATAACAATAATAATCTCTTCACATATTCACTTTTTAGAAATAAATAGATAAAAAATAGTAACGCCATATATAATAATTGAAAAACGACGTCGAGCTAAGCTTGATCAATCTTAAAACTTTGAGGAAAAATAATTTAAGTATGTAGAGTATATTTTGCATAAAATGGGATGCATAATTCGTGTATTTATCGATTAAAAGCCTTGATTAGATTTATGAACGCAGTCACAAAATGCCAATGCGTGTAGAGTATAGGCTTTATTCGCGTATCAACGTTCACCGGAAGCGCGGCCTAGCGTAACTCCGGTACTTCCCTGATACTCGGTAAGAGCACTTATATTTCTAACCAAACGACTCGCGTTTTACGCTACGAGAAATAGAACTAAATTCTCCATTAGGCGTTACGGTGTTTAGATTCTGCAAAATTTTCGAAGCTTGTAAAAAATAAAGAAGGCAAAAAATGTAAAAAACGTAAAAAAAAAAATAAAATATCAATACCACACACATGTGACACATGAACGAAATATTTCAACGTGAACATTAGATTCGTAAAATCGTGTCTCATATAAAAATTCGCAAAATAGAGTTTTTATTTTCATGTTTCAAATTTGCAACAGGTTGCGATTTATATGTGAATGTGTGTATATATGTATAAGCAAAAATAAAAGACAGTTATTTGATGTTTTCATGAGTAAGTCGCACCCTCGCTTTAAAGCGACAAAAATCAAAAAATGACGTAATAAAATTCTCTAGAGAGCAAATTACATAAAATGCATAACGCGTTACCAGAATACAAAGTTGTCATTCGAACAAAGTAACTTGTATCTATGCATGCATACGTTACTCATGTAAATAAAATTCGTTTTTGAAATTCATGAAATAAAATGTCAAATGATTTATTACTTTATTTGTGCGACTTTTAAAGTGCGCGAGATAGCAATATGATTGAATAAAAAAATAAAATTTTACTCTCCGATAATTCAAACGAATTAGCTTGATTTTCTTGCGATTAAAGGATGCGATATATCGTGAAGACGATACGACATTAGATGACAATAGAAAATGTACGTCAGCATATTATTAGTGCAAGTGTGCTGGACTGGAAACTGCACAAGTTATGCAAGCTGTCAATGGCTCACAGTACGACTTTGAAAGTACATTAATATCGATAGCCATCGCTTGGAACAATTGTCATAACTAAGAAAAACCGTCAAAATATCCTCTTCGAATTTGATAACATTCAAGAATTTCTTTTAAAATTCTATTATTAAATTTTGAAAGAAACCAATTTTTTTCTCGAGTGAAGTCTTGCATTTATTACTCTTACATTTAATAAAAATACGTTACGTTTAAATAGCAATATGATTGAATAAAAAAATAAAATTTTACTCTCCGATAATTCAAACGAATTAGCTTGATTTTCTTGCGATTAAAGGATGCGATATATCGTGAAGACGATACGACATTAGATGACAATAGAAAATGTACGTCAGCATATTATTAGTGCAAGTGTGCTGGACTGGAAACTGCACAAGTTATGCAAGCTGTCAATGGCTCACAGTACGACTTTGAAAGTACATTAATATCGATAGCCATCGCTTGGAACAATTGTCATAACTAAGAAAAACCGTCAAAATATCCTCTTCGAATTTGATAACATTCAAGAATTTCTTTTAAAATTCCATTATTAAATTTTGGAAGAAACCAATTTTTTTTCTCGAGTGAAGTCTTGCATTTATTACTCTTACATTTAATAAAAATACGTTACGTTTAATAAAAATTAAACTTTCCATGTGGCCACATACACATATTTAATCATGGAAAATGCCGTTGGGACCGTATTTAATTTTATAACAAGAGCAATAAAAAAAAAGAATAAAAAGAATTTTAGAAATAACGTTTTTTTTTTTTTAATATTACTATATCGTATTTTAGATATTCTTACTATAGGTATTTTTACTATAATCATATTGCTCTGCTGATAAACGTATAATATTTATATACGATTTGATACGATCAATATTATACGGTGCGTTAGACTGAGCATGTTGAATTCCTTTTGACTTATAGGTCAGTTGAATAATTTCGGAATGCGATAAAATTACCGAGAATGGCAATCTATCGAATTTTACAATGATAGAATTCTAATTTAAATCTTGAACGCGAAAATATATTAAAAAATAATTAAAATCTGATAAAATTTTCGTAAAATAAAAGAGATTTTTTTGCAAATTCTTCAATTCTTAATAATGACAGGAAATACGCCATTTCTGGCACACTCTATATATCTCTTCTGCGTATCTATTAAAACGCCGCGCCGTGATACAACACGTCTGATAACAGATAAAGTTTCTATAGCCTTACCGCTTTAAGATCTTAACGAGATATTGCAGTACAGAAATGGCATTTGTATCAGACACTGCGACTTCATTGTCCACGACCATAAAATGGCAGATTTAACGGATAGTGTAATTAATTCTGCGAGGATCACGTATTATCCAAAGATTACCAGTGAGTAATGTAGATAGCGTACATTTGGCATATCAACTCGGTCGCTTTAGAAATTGATAAATAGAGCGTTCAAATAATCTTATAATGTACATATACAAAAAATTATTCTACTAACAATAATTATATATTCATTGCAATTATGTATTATCCATATTAATACAATAAAATTATGCATTACAGATATTAATATAATACATATTAATTATAATTATATATTATAATGTAAATAAAGATATCAACAAGTATCCATTGGAAACATTGTTTCCCAAGTGTTTATTGAAAATCGTAAAAATTTAGAATTAGAGAATACGAGTGCGAGTTTTCTTTTTATGTTTTAGACTGCGAATCGCAAGCGAAAGAACATGGAAATAAGCAGGATACGCAAGACAACAAGGACACGGTGCACGAGGATTGTCAAAGAAATTTGCAAGAAAGACTGGATAAACAGCATCGAGCATCTCTCCCTGGTATATTATTTTTTCTTACTTTACAGATTGACTTGAAATTTGAATTTCTTTATTGCAAAAAAACTTGTCTGTACAAACTATTCTTGAATGAAAACTTATTTATCCTTCAGATACTTTTAACTTCTCGGTAGTATTGATTTAGTAAATTCAAGCAAGATCTTAGAAAACATTTTAAAACTCTTCAAGACATTCTTATAAATTTTAATTATACCATTCACGCGCGCAATTTTATTTTTATAAATTTTTATAAATTTTAATTATATCATTTACGCAATGAATAATAATTTATTCTTGCATGTAGTTGCAACAATGTTCTACAATACATGAAATTAACAAGAATAATATTTACATGTACAGTTTGTTATTTGATGATAATTAATGATCAATTTTAAATAAATCTCGAATACGATTACGATTATTTATTCATTTTATTAAGGTCATAAACTTGAGTAAATAAAAAATGCCATGTGTTACGGCGTACATATATATCTACCTATCTCTAACGTGTAATTTTTGAAATATAAATCTTGATATAATGTTTATTCGTATTTAATGAAAATATTTTAAGTTTTAATTCGCGATGCGTCTCCCTATTTGCTTCATCCAAGCGATACAATAATTCTGTTCCTAGATTTGCATCATCGTTATCTCGTGGAAACAATAACGATGACAACTGTTACGGAGCGGCGTATCGTGCGGGAAATTAGCGAGGAGGAGCGAAAGGATTGCTACGGACGACCCGACACGGATAAAGACAAGAATGTTTGCGACGTTCCGAGGGATAATGGTTTTAATCCGGCGCTTTGTCCCGGGACGAGCGTTCACGAGAATGCAGGGCAGTTGATCGCGCCGCGGTGTAACGAGTCGGATGTCACAGAGGATCGTGAAATCGAACACGCGAACACCAAAAATCCTACGACAGGCAACGACAAAAGGGAGGCGACAGTGGAAGCGGAACGCATCAGCGATCAAACGACGACAACGACGACGACAACGGCGGGCGAGCAGTCGCGCGAGCAGGACGCGAAAGAGTTGTCCCTCATGTTCAAGCTAGGCAACGTGTCCCTCGCCAGTAACAGCCTGAAGCCGAATTCTGCGGTGAGACAACTTTTTCCTAACCCGAAGTTCATCTCGCCACCGCCGGCGCCTGCCAACAAAGCGACTTGCCCGGAACATTCTCAGGACGCGGAGGCACAAAAGTTTCTGATCACCGCCGAGAGTCTACGGCTGTTCGACGCCGTGAAAAAATCGACGATTCCCGGCGGCTCGTACGAGTCGCCGGAATGCGAATCGTCTAACTCGATCAAGAGATCCATCGAGCGGAACACGCTGCGTCGGAGCCTGATCGGCAAGTACAACACGATATCGCGCAAGAAGAATCTACGGCCCAAGAATCTGTCGTTGGAGGAGCGAATCAGGCAACTCACGTGCGTTGATCAGGATGACGAGAACGTGACGGACACGACGGACAGCTCCGATAACACCAATTCTGGTACGGGAGATGTCAAGTATCAGGGCGGAGATCTCTCGATACGAACGTCACCGTTGGGCGAGGAACGGCCTATGTGCGAGTCGCTGCCGGCGAGTGTGGCTTCAACGGAAACCACTGCCACTTTAACGATGGTCCCGACAAGATCGAGCTCCCTGACGACGATGACGACAACGACAGCGATGACGACAACAGCGGCGAACACGATGACGTCCGCGAACACGCACGGGCACAATTCGATGCTCGGAATG
>NW_021853592.1:2251886-2281390 GCF_003651465.1 Formica exsecta | reverse complement strand
AATGCCGATGCTGGTGACGGACAACCCGCCGAATCCCCAATCGTCCACCTACCGGAAGATCACGGATCTGTTTGCGCACAAGAAGAACATCCAGCCGAATTTGCCCGATCTCGGGATCGGCGGTAGGAATCTCCTCGCCAAAGAATGTCAATCCAAGAATCCATTGACAAAGATGAACTCGGACGTGCGAAAGCAGTTGTTGGCAAGTCTGGCGCCGCTTTCTTGCGTCGCCGTCAACAACTCTGATAATCAGGACGATTATTATCGAAACGAGTCCAGGATACTGGCGAATCGCGAGTCGATAAACTATAACTCGGACTCGTCGTACAGTTTGGAGGACATAGAGGCGGTTTTGAACGGCGAGGATAGAAAGTACGCCGGTCAACCGGATGTGACGAGATGCACACCGATAGGCAGCAGACCTGATATTGGCGACAACGCCACTGATGAGCTGCTCGCGTTTGTCGAGCAGGATAAGTCGAGGATGGAGCGGATAAAACGCCGCTATAACGAGACGGAGGACCGTTACGCGTTCATTAACGGCTATCATTCCGAGGACAAAGCCGTGAATACATCGTCCAACGAGAATTATGACGGCAAAGGCGTCAAGAACCACGACGCTCAGGCGGACAACGAGCAAGAGGACGACGACGACGACGAGCTCAACGATTACGGTTTCAATCGGCGACCATCGGTGACGGGCATCAAACAGCAGTACGAAGCTACCAACGACGTTGCCCATCGACCGCGATCTTGTGTTGGTGCGGCCAACAACTTCAACGACGCGAGACCGAGCTCAATGTACTTGCCAATGTACTGCGACGTGAACGGCGACAAGATCGACGCCAAGTCGCTGTTGGCCGCCGATGGAGACGAGACGATTCCCATATCCGTTGACGCGTATGCCGCGATAGGAAGCTTCGAGCGAGACACAAATACGATCAATCGAATAAACACGATGCAGAGACAGATCGACGACATATATCAGACTATCGCCGAAAGCACGGCGGTCACGGCCAACATTCAGGGTGTCTCCGAGCACGCGACCTATCTGGAGAACGCGGTACCGCGGCAGTTTGTCGTCAGGACACCGTCCGGTGACGGCGCCGCGCATCTGTACGCCGAGCACAGGAACGGTCATCACTATTTCCAGGAGCAGCAACAGCAGCAGCAGCAGCAGCAGCTTTCCAACACGCGCATGTTGCGTATCGCGGGCGGTGGCGACGATGTTGCGGGCGCGATATATACCAATACCCTCTCAAAGATGCAACGCCGCAACCCACCGGTAACGATTGCAAATTATCACTGCAACGTACTGCCCGGCGGTGCCGTACCCAACACCACCAAGTGTTATCGCACCATGTACTTCGTGCCGTACAGCGGCATATCGGATCCCACGTATCAGAACTTACAGCGCATCCTGCCACCGCATTCCTCGCCAAACTACGCCAGTCACATCGAACGATACCCATATCCCCGTCTGAATAAGACGAGTCAGCAACAACAGACGTTGTACTACAACGCGAATCGTTCCGCCACGTCGCATTCCAATTTGAATACATCCCCGCCCGTACCTCCCCCTCCCCCGCCACCACCGCCGCTCGCGTCCGTCTCGAGTCCGAACTCCCTGCAGGGCAGCCAACAAGCCTTGCACCTACATATACACCCGCACCCGCAGACCGAGGAAGCCTTTCGATCGCCCAACATGGCGTTCTCCCCCGTGCCGCACTCGGCGGTGCATCATCCCATGCAGTTCCATCATCATCAGCATCAACATCAGCATCTTCACGGCGGCGAGATGGCATCGTATCGGATAATGACGCAGCAGTCGCCACCTTCGTATACGGTAATCGCGCCCTCGAGATGTATTCCGGCGAGTAATCAGGACGGCTACCCGTTGTATCCGGCGCATCTGGCACGCGGTAACGCTGTCGCCGGCGCCGCGGCGGACGTGCAAACGCAGACGATCACCGTCTCGGCCGCCTCATCGTATTCATCCTCCTCATCCTCGTCCTCGTCGTCGTCCTCCTCCTCGTCCTCGTCGTCGTCCTCGGCGTCTGCGTTGTCATCGTCCTCGTCTACCGCTTCGGCCACCATCGCTCCCCTCAAATGCACCGGGATCAGCAACAAGAGCTGCGAACAACCGATCTTGGGAGCGTCTTACAACGGCGCGCAATCAGCGACAGTCAATGTCGCTCCGCTCGTGTGTTCGACGTCGACGACGACGACAGCCGTATCCTCGATGACGCCGATGCAACTGCCACGGACCGTCAACACGTGCGCGGTAACGGAACGCGGTGTCCCCGAAGGCGCCGCCAGCCTGCCCACCCGGGACTTTCAACAATCGTCCAGCTCGGCGAACTCGACGCCGCATGTCCTGCTGATGTCCAACTCTTACGTCGATCCCAACGCCGGTCTTATATCCACCCCGAACAATACTGCGAACACGGTGTACTACGCCATGAACGTTTGAAGACAAACGACGATGGAATATGGAAATTGTGAATGTGCGTCCGATGAAGGATGTCTGAAAAATTTCGCGGAGATTTAGAGAATCGTTGCGATATCCTTGCGGATACGTTTGCGTCGCCTAAGAAGTATTATATGAAGAATCTTTTAGAAGCCAAACTGATCGATCCCACTTTTTGTAAATTTCTTAATTTTAGTACCAGAGTACGCGTGTGTGACTAGCGCTAAAATTCTGCTATTAAAATTAAAAAATTTATGAAGAATAGAGTTGATTAGTTCTTTTTCTCTGAGAGGCTCATATCGCATCGCTACGCCTCGAGTGATTTTGACGAGTGTTTTATATGTAACGGAGATGCGCGTTAAACTAGAGAGAGACTCGCCGTTTTTCCCACCTCCTTCTGCAATCGGTTGCATGCACTGTAGCGGAAGTTATTCATCTTGACGGCGACGTTCATCAAGGGTAAAATTTTTCTCTTAATTCTATCCAATTTGGTATATATCGCTTTCTTCATTCTTTCTATTTTATCTTTTATCCATGCTTTTATCTTTTGCATTTTTTTACACGATTAAAAACAACGCAAAAAGAGCCTCGTTTACAGAGAGCCTAATTTTCTTTTAGACTACAAGAGTTATATTTTTTCTTATAGAGATGCGACTGACAAGACCCGTGTAGGATCTGCGTAGGATTATATTAGGCATTGAATGAAATCATAAACGATTTTTAGACACGAATATATATTCGTTGCAAACTTTTCACTAATATATATTATATATATAACGTAGTAAAAATATTATTAGAGAAAGTATATATGTATATGTGTTGCGCTATATTGCACTTACATTAATGCACTCCGATACTATTTTCGTTACGTTACTTGACATACAATTGTCATTTACACGATATCGGTATTACAGCGATATAATATAATATGTTAGTTTGAAAATTATATTATTTTACACGCCCGTTATATCACATCGCGATATTGTAACACTGTACAAACTTTCTACAGCACTGTAGATATTTTCACGTAGTGATCAGCGATTTTAGGATTTATTCCTTTTCTATAGGATTGTAGATATAGCGACAGAGATGGATAGTACATTGTTAAACACTATCGTCATTTATGATCTGACGAAGTTGTTAATTTTTTGTTTTGAATTACGACGATAATTTATAAAACGCGATCGGGACGTTAACGTTAAATTGGAAAAATTGACGGAGAGAAGACCTGTCACGGGAAAATATATCGTGTAAGAATTCTTCTATAAAGAAGATGCGGCAGCGTCTATATGTTACACTCCATAATATTTCCGGAGAAAGAGAGAGAGAAAGAGAGATAAAAATTCCGCTTTGTTCCATATTTTATGTAGTAAAACTTCGTCTCTTAGAACGAAATACGTTATTCCCTTGAATTTCAATTGTACGCTTTATGCCAAATTAAAACGTATCAATGCCTCTAGTCAGTATAAAATTAGTCTACGATGTAAGAGATACACGTGAAGAAAATACGCGTCGAAAAGAAGAGAGATAAAGAAATATAAGATATAATTCTTACTCTTGTTAGCTAATTTCTTCATCTCGCGCCGTCAACGGGGTTCGCCCGAGATTCTTTCTCGCGTATAACGGAGGATCCCAAGAACGCGGCGCGTTAACCGAAACCAAAATTATGTAGCGTATCTATATTTACAGTTACAGTAGAAGCGACAAATATGTTTAACGATCCTTTGACATTTCTTAATGACGGCAAATATTATAAATAGACGTACATATATACACAGGGAGTAAGTACAAAGTACTCTGCTTACAATTAGAAGACAGAATATTTGTTACGGTTATTTTGCGCTCTCATTCTTCAGCAACACTCGTCGGCATCTCTCATCAGGAACTCGTTGAAAGTACAACCGTCTCGCGTATAATTGTCTCCCGTGTTCGTATAAATCATCTTATTCTATCGAAGACCGACAGTTACGTAGTTCGAATAGACAATATATAGGGACACGCGAATCTATTTTTTAGCGTAGCCACTTTCGCTAACTCACTTCCGAGGGAAACGTATCCTATATACATAAAGTAATATCTCTAAATAAGATCGAGGAATAAGATCGCACGGCCTATATACAGTTCACACTCGTGGAACAAGATAGATAGTTATTTATTTTCTTCGTGCCAAAAAAGAAAAAGAAAAAAATATTTCGCAGAGGATGTGTTACAATGTAATGAGTTAAGTAACGGGATTGAAGATGTGAAACACGCGTTTGACAGTCAATTACGGCGAATTCATAGGAACGGGAGACGAACAAAATCGAACATTTCTACCGCGTCGAAAGAATGAGACAAATGCGCGATTTGATGTGCAATTTTTCTCATCTATAATGGCGTTGTTCTCGCGCGAGAGTGTTAAGTACGCGTATTGTTTAAATAAATGATGACTCTAATGATTGAAGACTATTTATCATGGCAACATGATAAACAAGAGAAAGAGATAAATATATCTCGCGACAGATTAGAAATTATATTATTATTTATAATAGTTGATATATGTATAATATATATTGTATATTCTGATAAAAAGACATTAATTTCAAATTTATTAAAAATCATACTTTCAATATATTATTACAATCCTTATTATATTATATTATTTATATATATATATATATATATACATATATATAATAATAAATTTAATTCTCTGTTAGAAAATGTCTAGCGTTGACACAGCTGAAAATTCTCGTGTAACGCAAAATCCAAATGGAAGGTGATATGCGAAATTTAATCGCGATTCTGTTGATATAGAACTTAACGTATATAAAAACATCCTTGTCGATGAATTCTCTACGCGTTTTAACTAAATTCACGGTTATAGAAAATAGCTCTGACCTTTCGCGAGAGAAAAGGTTGAGTAGATGTATTAAAGGCCTCGCGGTCTCTACATCATTGGCGGTATATAAATAAATTGTATGGTAAGTGTCTGCGTAAAACAAATGTTGCGTGTCGATAATGCAATATAAATCGTATTAATCGACTCGACCTGATTACTTAATTAAGATACTTCATTTTTAGTAGCATCCTATTGTTGTGACGTACGGGAAGTATGCGTCGTGTGCGAGTACGCTCATTTATCGTAAGCCTTATGTCTATGCCTTATCAAGATCCTGGATCCTTTTTTACTTAAATTATGGGTTACAGGGTATGGATTGTTGTACGCGTGTGATAGCGATTACAATACGCTTTACACATTTATGCCAAAGTTGTGAATCATATCAAAAAAATTTATTCTATCTTTATAACTTTTTGTTTTCAACTCCGTCACTCGCGGATTCGATTCGTTTCGTCGCGAGGAGAAAATGTCGTGTGTCTATAGATTTTACTTTTAAATTACGTTTAAATTACGGAGGCATGGCTCTTGATATCCTTATTATTAGAATGTTAATACTCCTGATATTTTTACTACGTATTAATACTACTTTTAAAGTACTGATCAATATGATAAGTATAGTTGCGAATACAGGTCACGAGTTCTGCTCCAGAGGATAATTTCACAGAGGAACATCTAATATAAAGACTCGTTAGCTTTTCAAAATATCGGAATATTCTATGTCACAGAGATATATTGTCAATTTCCATTACCTACTTGCAATTTGTATTTTCGCCGCTCTCGTTCTTACTTTGCAAATTTTTCATCGGTCAATTTATAAATTTTTTTTTAAAATAAAGTTTTAAATGTTTGGATTATTCGTAATATGTAATATTTATGTTGATTATTAATTTCGCGAAAGTGATACGCGAAGGAATTTGAACGAAAGAGTTTTCTTGAATTGAAGAAAATTATTCCAATAGTTTATCGCGAACCAACACAACTGCGTTGGTGAATGAAAGAATATTCCCCATAGCTTACTTTCTACTTCGAATAATTTTTCGAAATGAATCTTCGCGTGCAAAGAAGACGCGAAAGAATATCCCCCGAGGTACCATTTTTTCGCATCTCGCATTTAATCCGTCAAATCTTTCGACTGGAAATATCGTAGAATCCCTCAGGTAATCGTGAAATACCTCTCTCAATCTTGCTTCTTCCCAACGATCTTATCTTGACACGATACCAAAGATCTGCTTGCTTTAGTTTCATCAAACGTAGAATGTATCTCGTCGTCAACCCTATTATATTACTTGTTATAACTTGACTCTAAAGATCTTTAATTGTAAAAAGATTTTTATATTCTCTGTTGACCTTTTATATATATATATATATATATATATTTATACATATATATATTATCTGACATTTACAAAGACATTTATAAAGACATAAGATCTACCATAAATGAACGCCTGTCTGCGCACAAAACGATATATGCGACGATAATGCTCTCTTAAAGCCATCGATTCTTTATAAAGACGGCTTTGTAACACGATTCTGATTTTGATTATAACGAATGTTGGATGGTGCGCGATGAGAAAGAATAGCTTTTAATGTATAATCCCAACGGAGGTACTTAATACCTTTACGGTCTTTGTTTCGCGAATGTATATTTGCAACAATTGGGTATGTTGCAGATATTTGCGTATCAGCTGATTCGAGAGAATGTATCACGGATAGCGGATCGAGCAGTAGATTATAAGTGTAATGTATTGAGCTATTTGATAATCGTTGTATTCCCTACAGTTTAGAAGTGCACGCATTTCCGTGAATACGCGGGATACATTTTATCCGAAGATATTCTTAACAATTTCACTTTTTTGCATAAAGCGACGCGAAGGAATCGTAATAAGCGAAACTGATTAGGAGATTACACGGTTACGACGGAAATAATAATGTTTCTGCGTCTCATCGAGAGCACTGTATACACGCGGAGATGTGAATCAGTTCCCGAGGGAGGACGCGTGCATTTATTTAGGACTCCAGCTCTCTTATGTCAAAGAAATATTGTTAAATATATAATTGTAAGTGCGAATGTGTGCTGAAGAACTCGAATCTGTGAAATCGAGATTATTTTCTCAAAAGTGCATAATCGGGTATACAATTTACATTTTCGTAGCGCATACTCATAACAATAGCATGCAACTCAGCCCTTAGAGAAGAGAGCGCATACAGATATACATAGATCTTGAATGTCTCTCTACTACTCGTGATCGGTAGACTGGAAGAATGTGCGTATCCGTGTCATTTCATCCTGTGTATTCGTAAAAGATCCTGTCGTTTATACGATCGTAGTTTGACGATGTTAGCGGTTACTATTTTGTATCGAGTACTCTTGATCCTTAACGGTCCATTTAACACTCGTCGCATTTTCGATCGATGCATCTGAAACGGAAGTAATTTTTGAGCGAGACGAAGAAAGGAGGCGCCAAAGTAAAGGAAAATGTAAATAGTATACGCGCGATAAAAGGACCTAATATCTCGCTACTTTGAATAAGAAAAGAGAGAATGCGAAAGATTTCGTATAGAAATAACGCAGACCGTTAAGGGTTAACATTTTGTAAAGCGAATAATAATATATGTATACGGCTCGCTAAAGAATCCCCAAAGGCGAAGTTTTTCATCGTGTCTCCGATCGCATCGCTCACGGCATTATATTGTAGCGATTACTAGGGCTCACTGCGATTCTGTAATGTACAAGAAGCAATAGAAAAAGTGCCAAAAGTTTCGTTTTATCCGTTTTATCTCCGTAACATCGGGATAGATTCGTCGAGCGCATTGCTAGAAAAGTTGCGACTGTGTGCATTCCTGTATTTAATTAATTAAAAAATAAGAAAAGAGAAGAAGCGCGCGAGAGAGATGACCGATATTGGAATTCGCGGTTGGCTGGAAAAGTGGCACATACATGGACAGACCACAAAGTTGCGTTACGTATATGTATACTAATAAAAGTTGTGTATCGCGGAATATGATGTTGTATGAATTTGCGGTCTTGAACTTTTTCCCGCGAGAACGCGATAATCGCGCGCGAATATCCGAAAAGCCGGAACAACTATTATATTTTCTACCCGATTAGAGAAGAGGAGGTACGAGTACCGATAATGCGAAAAAGGGAACACAACCGAGATATTTGCGAGAATTTGTCCGCTATCGTTTTCATCAATTCACCTCGGATAATGTTTATTAACTCTTTAATGCGCTGGAATTTTTAATTTAATTTAAGTTACTTTATATTTTTTTATTTAATTTAATTTAATTTTAATTAAATTAAAGAAAATTCTCTCAAAGATATTTTTCTAGTATTTTAAAGTTATTCTTACATTTTAAGCTTTTTTTGTAGAATAAGTTTTAAAATTTATATACTTGTATGAAAACAGAGCTGTCAAGAGGATTAAATTCAAACAAAAATAAAATTAAGGAAAAAGCTCTTGAAGCTCGGACACTCCGAAAATGTTAAAGGGTTAAAAATATTTCCTTCCTGTCACGCATACATCCTAAATGCATCTTCTTACACTTTTAAAACTATTTTATTCAATCTCCATCTCACGTTTGCGAGGAGCGGAATATAGTTGGGATTTGATGTAAGATTTCTATCTTTAGACTGATTAGCGAGCGCGGTAATTGCGAGATTTGTAAATGCGCGCATGTATGTGTAAAGAGTATTATTCTACGGTATTACATAAAAATATAATGGGGGATATGAAAACCTGTGAATCTGTGTGCGAGTGTGTGTACGACGAACATGTAACGTAGAATTAAGATATATATTTACACACTAGAAGGATCGGCACACATTTCTGTATCTATATATCACAGCAGCCTTCCTAGATAAGGAACCCTCCACTCACGGCGGTTTTACGAGATTACTGCTGATTATCGAGAAGTTAGAGGTATGATAGATACAAGGCCGAAGGGATGTAAAAGCGGGATTATCGATTTGATATTCATCGACCGGTTAAAATGGCCGTCACACGGTTTTTCTAGCGTTAAAGGATTTTTATCACCATTGTAACAATCTCCTACAAGAGAAGTACGATTACATATACCGGTCAAAAAAATCTTGATGATACATACTTACATACCAAAGAGAATAACAGAGTCACGGAATGAACAGAGAGGCTGAATCGAGGAGAGAGAGAAAGAGAGAGATTCACGTTCGAAAACCTCCAGAATTATAGTTTGCGTCTTGTCGCGCGAAAGGACAATTTTTTAAAGCACATCCTACTCTCGTGCTGGTGAAAAATAGCAAGATAACATAACGCAGAGAATATAATATACGATAAATGTTTACGAGAAGGAGAGAGGGCATCAATCGCGCGAGCGAGCTTTAAGCGGTGTGATTTTGGCATAACAAAAATATACCTCCGAAATATTCGATCATTTAATCGTGTAAAGGATAAATGACGGAGTGGATACGAAATATAAGCGTATCCAATCGTACCGTCTCAAGCTGTTTAGTCTTCTGTGCACCTATTTGTAATCTACGGAGGTAATCACACGGAGTCGCGCGCGAAGCCACGAATATTAATGGGCGCGCGAACGCTGTTAGAAAAAGATAACTATAGACGGCAGAGAGTATCTTTAGCTGGTGTGTATCACGCGCTACGAAGAGAGAAAAAAGAATTACGCGTTACAACGGTAGGGAGTTGTAGGGACACGTCGGTGCGCGAATATAAATGACTTTCTCATTTAAATTCAGGCGCTCTTGTCAGTCTATGGCAGCCACAGTGAAATACGCAAGGAAAAATTTTACATGTATATTATATAACTCAGATGATTATTAAATAAAATACTTATAAGAAAATGTATATATAAATAAAACTGCTGCTATATATATATATCTATATACAGTCATTGTGTATGCTATTCACGTATTCTTATCCTTTATCGCGTATAGCGGTTGCATTTTATTACTTCAATGGCATTAAAGTGAAGTTTATACTTACTTGACATTAATCGAAGATTCTGATTATTAATTCACTCCTCTCCGAGTATAGCTTGCGAACTCTCATCCATCAATCATAAGAACTGCGTGAATAAAAGAAAACAATACCCATACAGCACACAAAGATTGCATACATATTGTAGCAATCTTTCACCGCAATATTGCAACATAAATAACATAACATTGCACATAACATATTATTGCACTTAACATGTTCACGAAATAAAAATATATTTTTTTTTATATTAGAGATATATATAAAAATGGTTCAGCTTTACGCGGCGCTTTTATTACCATTAATAATTTATTGAATTTTGTCCATTATTGTTTTCCTTTGTTAAATGTCTGTAAAAATAAAATAGGAGTTAAAATTCATATTTGCATAAAAATATACATACTGCAAATATACATAAATATTTTTATCAAATATTTTAAAGTTCATATCTACAGCAAAATAGAAAATTAGAGAAAGCAAAAAATATCCACATAAAAAATATACGAACATATATCATAGATAAATATAATTTTTACTTTTGCGATCTCAATAATTTTAAGGTTATTAACCTAGGTTATTAACCTTAGGACATGCTATTCTATTATGATTAATTAATACATAATATATATAGGTTGCTATAATAAAACATAATATTATCAAAAAGTTCTTACCTTTTCTCGTACGCAACAATAAAAAATGTTAATCACGAAATACACGACAATCACAGATATGTGCAGCAAGACCGGCGCCTACTACACACGCACACAATTGCGAACGCGTACATGTGCTGCGCAAAGCATACAGTGCAGCAATATAAGCCAATTTAAGAAAAATGTTTTAATAAAATGAACCATTTAGTATTGTTTATCGTTAACATCTTTCATGTAGAAATATTGCAAAAAATTATTTTATTATAATATTTTATTATTAAAATTATATAAAAATTGAATTTTGCAATATTTCCGAAATATTAATGTCATGTTGCTACAAGTGTGCTGGTACTTTGTGGCTCTATATTTCTGCAATGTCTTTGTAATGTTGCATTGCAATTTGCGACATTGCAATGTTGCTGCAATATAATTGCAATGATCTGTGCTGTATGGGTAGTGTGCTTTGTGTAGGATATGTAACAATAATTTCAAGCATCCTCGCGCTGTATCTAGTGTCACCAAGCATAACTATAGGCAACCGATAGTAGATTACTCGACTAGTATAAAATTCCTGTCGTCGATAACGTCGTCAGTGATTATATCGACCGATGATAAACGTGGTCGGTAACGTCACCGCTCGATAATTCGTGGAATTTATCCACAGCTGTTTTTAAACGAAGTTATTGACCGAGACAGCCGACAGATGTCGTCTCGAGCGGCGTCGTACGACCGGTGCCACCGCCCTTCGTACATCGCGCCCTCGATAGACGAACAGACCGGCCCTACGTCGCGGCGCGACTGGGCGCGATCGCACACGGAGAAGGAAACGCGACGCGACGTAAGAAACGCTTGCTCGGAAGGGGAAAAAAAATTGAGCACCACTGGTATCCCGTATTCGCGCTGTGATCGTGAACGGAGAACGGAGGAGACCCGTCTCGTCGGTTGTCCCCGTCGCCGAGTACACGCGCGCGCGCGCGCGCGTGTGTGTGTGTGCGTTTGTGCGTGTTCTATCTGTGCGTGCGCGCGTGAGTGATATGTCTCCGATTCGGGGCTCTCGTTGTATGCGCTCGATGGTCGAGCATCGTCGCGCACACGTCGCCGCACCTACGTCGGGCGGCGCCGCGAAGAGATCGGCGGGCACCGCCGCCCATTATTAAACGCGGACGCTCTCGTCGCTTTCGTGCGAGGAGAACGAGACGCGGAAGGAAGCGGCCGGCGGATCGCAGAGAGCGGTGCGGCGCGGTGGTTCTCGGTGGGTGATCAATGAACTCTGGTTGAGTCGCGTGTGTCGAGGAGAGACGGCGGGACACGCACGCAACGATGGCCCGGCAAACGTACGTACATACGAACGATAATAAATCGCTCCTTTCTCTCTCTCTCTCTTTCTTTCTCTTTCTCTCTCTTTCTCTACCCGTTCCCGACGTATTCTTTCTCTCCTCGCGACGAAGACGATGACGACTATCATCCATCGACTTCCATTTTCGGTACGTCGCGAGAAACTCGCAATTATGCACGACGACCACGCACATACGGACGTGCGCGGGCGACGGTGTAACGCGTGCACGCGTTAAACGCATCCTCCTCCTCCCCTTCCCCCGCCGTCCCCCCCCTTCCCATGTTACTCGGTTACTCCTTTCCGCTCTTTGCGATCTTACGTCAGTTGGATCAGCGAGCGTTTTTCAACCCTTTTGTTCGGAGCCAATCGGTTAGCCCGCTTCATTTAACGCTTCTCGCTCCCCCCCGCGCCTCTTCCCGTTCGCATCCGCTCGCTCGTCCGTGTCCTCTCCTCTCTCTCTCTCTCTCTCTCTCTTTCCTCTTGGTCGGACGATCAGGATTAATCGCGGGACGCGCGAGCGAGCAGTCGACGCGGCGCGGCGCGGCGCGTCCTCGTAATTTCTCGCGGGCGCGAAACGCGGGCGACGCGCAAAACTCGAACCGGAAACGATCGGGGGACCTTCTCGCGCGGCGACGATTTTTCTAATACGTAATATCGTTAAAACACGTTCCGCTTCCCTCCGAGACACTCCTCCGTGTTTCTGCGCGTTTCGTTAGAAACAAAGAATGAATGGTTTCGAAGAGACGTGACGATGATAGCGGAAAATCGAGTGACATAAAAACTCACATTCTCCGCAAGATTCGGAATGAAACTAAAATTGGATTTTATCTTGTGTTCGTTTACTTAGATCTTTTTGTTTTTTCCTATATTCTTTCTGTTTCTTTATCTGAGAATGATCGTACAAGTCGTACGATAGGTATTAGGTAAGTAGAACGGTATTTTTTCTAATCTGAGCATTTATGAAGATAATTAATTGGAGAATGTGAGTTTTTTGTTTTTATAGATATCCTTCATTTCTAGTCGCTAATAATATGTCATTTTTAAAATGTTTGATTAAGCTTTATATATATTTCCCAGATATAATAATCCTATTATATATATATATATATATATATATATATATTGTCCGTAAATTGGCTTAATTACAAAGTTCCCGCACGTAAGCTTGCGTCGCGTATCGCGGTAGCGGATATCTTGGCGTGCGCGTGTCTGGAGTCGAGTTTCGGTCGCGAGACTTTATATATATATATATATATTGTCTAATATAGTTCATTCAAGGCTTGTTCAAATATAAAGATCATTTGACAAGTTTTCTGATATAAAAAAATTTTCAATTTATTATTCTTATCATTTTGTACTGTCCACAATTTACTGAAGATTAACTTTGTCTTTCCTTTTGGCTCAACTTTTATTGTACATATAAATATAATAATCTTTTATTCCATGATTCTTTTATTACAGATGATGACATAATACAGATTTATTGATTGTACTCTTTGAGAAAGCACGCACTAAACAATTGCTTCGTAAAACAAAGTAAATGATCCAAGATGAATGATATAGACAGTTTTGGCATGAAGGGAGGCTCAAAGATGCCTCACAGTCATTCGACGCCAGCTGGTGTGGATGGAGGTAGTAGAACACCTCCTGCGACACCACGGAAGGCTGGAAAAATGCTCGCGGTTCGTGTACAGATGTTGGATGACTCTATTACAATGTTTCAAGTGCAGGTAAATGAATACTTATTTTATTTTTAAATAATTTTCTTATATTGCACATTTATTTCAATTGCTTGCTACACATACTAAGACATATGAAGAAAATTATACAATTGACCTCACAAAGATAGTCACTAATAAGATTCGATACTCCTTTGTTAAAATTTTATAAGTTGTTTTAAATTTTCTAATAGAAATCTATAGAAAAAAATACAAGTCTTTTTATACTCTCTTTGATGGAACTCTTGAATATATATGAGTTAAGGATATTCTGCAACCTTTCTTTATGTGGTTTAATTTGTTATTTTTCTAAAGCCTTTATATGCATTATTTATAAAATATGTGTGAGCTATATATAGAATAATTATTGTTTATAATATTTATAAAAAAGACAACTTCTCTTATACTCTATAGAGAATAATAACGGAAGAATAAGCACTAAAATGATATTAAATGATGCTTGAATATCTTATTGTACCTTTATAATTCTATAGTATGTAGCAATTGAATGTGTGTATTATTGCATTTATAGCTGTAAGCTATTATATATCTGTGTTATGCATCTTTCTATGTATTCTTTCTTTATGTATTAAAATATTCATCATAGAACATCATTAAATAATCTAATCTAAACTTATATATCTTCTTTTTTTTTTATATAATCTTTATAAAATATATACCTAATATGTATTATTTAATATATTTCATTACACTTCTATGAGCTTTGCTGTTTATAATCGTTTATATTTTTTTATGTAATCAAGAAGTCTGTATGTGTATTAATATGTTCATCAGCCTATATTTGCTGCGTAGGCATATATTAAACTATTTACTTCGTGCATCCAGGTCAAGAGTCATTGATTACAAAGCCTCTTAGAATCCTGTCTGTAAAGCTATTTAACTTAGAATTCCGATACGCGAGATTTTCACTTTTATATTATTTTGGAACATTTCTTAATTTATAATTTCGATAATACAGAGTTTTATAATTTTATTTATACACTAAAATATTAATAAACTGGTCACTTCACTCTTTCAAAAATTTTTTACAATCTTATAATTATATATATATATATAATCATGTAGATTGAATAATCTTATCAATTTCATTGCAAAAAGCTAAGATGCTGGGGAACAAAATTAATCTCCGAAGAAACTAGCAACACGTTGCAAGCATTGTAAATAAATAATCAATAAATGAGTTTACACATATATCACACACAAGAATCCCCCATTTGATACATTATATGCTCCAGTAGCTCATTCTTCTGGAAATATATGCATACACTACAGAGCGCACATAGTATATAAGCATCTTGCCAATATATATATATATATATATATATATATATATATATATATATATATATATATATATATATATATATATATATATATATATATATATATATATATATATATATATATATATATATATATATATATATATATATATATATATATATATATATATATATATATATATATATATATATTGGCAAGATGCTTATATACTATGTGCGCTCTGTAGTGTATGCATATATTTCCAGAAGAATGAGCTACTGGAGCATATAATGTATCAAATGGGGGATTCTTGTGTGTGATATATGTGTAAACTCATTTATTGATTATTTATTTACAATGCTTGCAACGTGTTGCTAGTTTCTTCGGAGATTAATTTTGTTCCCCAGCATCTTAGCTTTTTGCAATGAAATTGATAAGATTATTCAATCTACATTTATAGCATTTAATTGTATAATCTTAATTCATATTATTTGTATGACATATATATATTTAAATATACATGTTTTTATATAATTACATAGCAGGAATATATTTCTGATATCAAAACAATCAAGTTATTTATAAAAACATAATAAAATAAGGATATATTAATAATATTTAAGAATTTTATGACTTAACAAGTTAATTGTATTAAAGATTACAATAATTTATCACATTGTATAAATTTTATTATTTAAAATTTTCAGGCCAAAGCACTAGGTAGAGTGTTGTTTGATCAAGTTTGTAAGCAATTGCACCTTTTAGAAGCAGATTATTTTGGTCTCGAGTATCAAGAACCAAATTTAACAAAAGTAAGATGTATAATTTTTGGTTTAATCTCTTAATGCTTTTTTTCAACGGGCAGTGAAATTAAAGATTGCAATATTTACAGTATTGGTTAGATTTGGAGAAACCAGTGTGCAGACAAGTTGGCTTATCTCTAATTGATCCTCTATTGAGGTTCTGTGTTAAATTTTATACGCCGGATCCTGCACAACTCGAGGAAGAGTTTACAAGATATTTATTCTGTCTACAAATCACAATAATTTATCACATTGTATAAATTTTATTATTTAAAATTTTCAGGCCAAAGCACTAGGTAGAGTGTTGTTTGATCAAGTTTGTAAGCAATTGCACCTTTTAGAAGCAGATTATTTTGGTCTCGAGTATCAAGAACCAAATTTAACAAAAGTAAGATGTATAATTTTTGGTTTAATCTCTTAATGCTTTTTTTCAACGGGCAGTGAAATTAAAGATTGCAATATTTACAGTATTGGTTAGATTTGGAGAAACCAGTGTGCAGACAAGTTGGCTTATCTCTAATTGATCCTCTATTGAGGTTCTGTGTTAAATTTTATACGCCGGATCCTGCACAACTCGAGGAAGAGTTTACAAGATATTTATTCTGTCTACAAATAAAACGGGATTTATCTCTAGGTTTATTGCAATGCAATGATAACACAGCAGCATTGATGGCCAGTTATATAGTTCAGGGTAATTACATCATTGTTATTTCTTCCGCTGTTAAAATTCTTATAATCTATAAGCTTAGTTGTGTTATTTGTTGAGATTTTATAATCTACTTTCTTGAGCACAGTACTATTTTCTTTCTTGTAGCTGAATGCGGAGACTATGTGATAGAAGATTACCCGGATCATACATATTTATCGACATATAAATTTGTGCCTCATCAGGATCAAGAATTGGAACGACGTATCATGGAGAATCACAAAAAACATGCGTAAGAGACATATATTTTAATGTAATAAGTAATGTTCTATTAATGTCGGGTTTGCCTGAAATGTACATGGTTTTAATGTTAACAGAGGCCAATCTCCTGCAGAGGCAGATCTCAATCTCTTAGAGACAGCTCGACGTTGCGAACTGTACGGAATGAAAATGCATCCAGCTAAGGTAAGTTTAATAACAAAAAACAAAAAATTTGTACATTATATACATATACATACATATATATATGTGCAATGTATGCCTATATATTAAAATAAATAATCTATATTGATATTATATTAAAATTATAAATGTTAATTATTAATAATAATTATTGACAATAATTATTAAAATATTTACATTGATATTTATATTATCAATATATTTTTTTATACTAACATACATATATGTTACTATAGTTATATATAAATTATATAAATATGTACTTTGTCGAATTCATCGATGAGACATATTCCGTGATCGGCAAGGACCAAAGCTCCAGCTTCTAAGGTCCATTCTTTACTGACGGGCGATCTCCTTACATAAGCAGTCAAACCAACAGCCGAAGCACCTTGACCTGTCGTGAAAACCACTCTAGGTGCCACCTTTTCCACATATTTCAAAAACTGCGATTTAGCAGTGCCAGGATCTCCGCACAACAGGACATTTATGTCACCGCGAACCTTATGCTTGTTGCCTGCATATTGCAATATTCAATATAAACAATGAAAGAGAGCATATCTTCAGATTTATAAAATGATTGAAATTCAAAATAAGTACCAGGATTTTTTGGTTCGCCACCGAATATTGTCAGTGCCAAAGCTCTTTTAATATTCTCGTGTCCATAGATCGAAGGCGCGATACTCGCGACAATGCGATCTGCAATTCGCTGGTCTTTACTCAGAGCGAGTATATATTATATATATATTTTGTGTATATGTAAAACTAATTTATCCTTATATATTCTTGTTCTTTGCTAGGATCATGAAAACGTTCCACTGAATCTTGCAGTAGCACATATGGGCATTGTAGTTTTTCAAAATTATACTAAGATAAATACATTTAGTTGGGCCAAAATCAGAAAAATCAGTTTCAAACGAAAACGCTTTCTAATCAAATTGCATCCTGAGGGTTATGTAAGTATTTGGAATCTTTAATTAAGCTTAAAAATAAATTTTTATCTTTACATTATTATGAATTTAAGTATGATGTATCCATTGCAATACAACTACTTTACTTGTTTTATTTTTTATAGGGTTATTATAAGGATACAGTCGAGTTTTTCTTTGAGGGACGTAATGAGTGTAAAAACTTTTGGAAAAAGTGTGTAGAAAACCATGGTTTTTTCCGTTGCTCTGTAGTTAAGAGAGTCGTGAGGCAGAAAACTAGAGTGCTTAGCCGTGGATCATCATTCAGGTATATCAAATTACAATCTCTTAATATAAATCACATAGTATGTTTAAATCATTTTATTTTTAAATATATGACTTTTTTAAAGATCTTTAAAGTGTCATTGTATATGTGTAAGAAAAAATGTTTAAAAAAAATTACAATGCTTTAAAATACATTTAAGATTATTATAAAATAGTAAAAAAGATTTCTGTTGTTCATATTACCAGGTATAGTGGCAAAACTCAGAAACAGATTGTCGAATTTGTTCGGGACAATTATGTGAAGAGGCAGACATTTCAAAGGTAAGTTGTTCCAAGAGATCGAAAGCTGTGTTGAACAATTAAAAGTCTTTGGATATCCCCCATGTAATATGTAGGTAGTGCATGTATATTGCGTACTGTTTCCCCCCTAATATGTTGGTTTGTACCATTGAAGTCTTTAATTAATGAACGCATCAATTTTGTGTGGTTAAGATAGGAGGTGGCACGGTCTTGCTTTTGCCGGAATCGGTATTTGTTATATATATATATATATACATGTATTATCCACGAACATCCACAATTTCCATAGCGGAAACTGTTTCCAAGTTTTTATATTTCCGTTTGTCAGTGTTGCCTGCTCGGACAGGGGTGGCGGGGAGTCAGGCTCACCATCAGGCACGATAAACCCGAATGATGAGTGTACCCTCTCAATAGCGTGATCACTAATTATTTATTGTTGTATCTGATAATACACAGCAAAGTACCATACTTCACTATAATATCCTATAAAACAGTTCTATCCAACAAGATACTTGTCCATAGCAGTAGACTGTTCTAAAATAGAAGTTTTTTAACCTATTATTAATATATTCTCGAAAAAAGGAAAGTTATTCTTGTACATATTGCCGGTAGATTTTCATTTGCTGTGCGATATCGATGCACGGTTGAGAAACGCCTTCTTACATATCATGGAAACATATTAATTGATAAAGTGAGGAATACAAGATGAGTAATATTAAATTTAATTACAAAAGTTAAAGTAGCCAGTATATTTTTACATTAATGATATATCAATTTTGCTGAAAAGATCTGTGTATATTGAGATAATATTTTTATATTATGCCTATCGCACATCTTTGGATTTTTATCCTCAGAAACAATAATTGTGTAGGGTGTATAGGAGTACAAAATTTGACATTCTTTCCTATAAACAATAATATACTATTGCAAAAGTTGAATGCATTAAATTTTAAAAATGACATTGGATATATTTATTTTAAAAGTGCACTCTTATTTGTATTTATTTATGCTTCTGGATATGCAAGATATACTTCTTGTATATTTCACATAATTATATTGCACGTATGGTTCTATTTGCGAGAAAACGCAAATATTTTAACACAAGGATTTTTATATTGATTAATATCTCCAAGATGTATTTCGTATGACATTTATAAACATAAGACAGCCTTCTCTTTTACATATGCTACAATTTTGTACTCCATTAAAAATAATTTCTGTCTTATTACTATTCCCAAATTTGTTCAATGGTGGTGCACAATTCTCCTTTGCACTCATGATATCCCAATGATTTATTAGTAATATATAGTTTATTATATTTTTACACATTTAAAATACACATTTAATTGTTGTATCTTGTTATATTTTTATAGTTGAAAATACATAGAACATATAATGAGTGAGACTCTAATCATGTTCCATCGACAGCGATATAACTACATTGTATTAAAAAATCGGCTATTTAACGGCGATGTTGACCGTGTATCGTATCAGAAATGTAATCTATTTTTATTTATCGCATCGCATATTTCAATACGTGGGTTAGCAGGAAGATCGATATCTTTCTCACAGTTCCTCGCGTCATATACCGTTGCTTAGTCGACGGAAGCTATTACCTTTTTTTTTCTTTTTTCTTTTTCTTTTTTAGTGTTACTTTGCGATCTCGTTAAGGAGAAAAAAAAAAAGAGAAAAAGGGATAAGTTAGTTCCGAACAGGCTTGGCATTTGATAGCCTAAGTCTGATGCTGAACTTGACTCTCTCTTGCTCGCAGGTCCAATTCGTTCCGGCAGACTAGCGGTGGTAGGGCATTGCAGGGCTCGGAGGGGGGAGGCTATCGTGGGGCCACTCCAAGCAGCTCCCTTATGGGCAGCTCCAGCATCTCTGCCCACCCCCTCCTGCCCCTCGGCGATCCTGGTATGTACCATGACCGACACCAACCTCCACAACAAACGCTTTATTTTTAATTTCTCCGCCCTTTGGCTCTCTCTATTTCTGTCCACCTGTTTCTAGCCTCATTTCTTTTCACCGTATCATAACTGAAGTACTGTAATAGTAGAGTAGATTAGCGTATCTTAAATAGATTGTTTTTAAATGACCTTTGTGCGTAAGAGATTTATGATGTTTGTAAAAATTATATGTATATGTAAAGAAAAAATTGTAAAGGAATATAATCATACGTAAAGATTTGCGATTACAATTACATTTCGTTAATAATTGCACATTAAAACAATTTTTAAACTATGCGCGCTCGGAATATGAAATTAAAATATTTATGACATTACATCAGTTTTATACAGAAAACTAAAAATATAATTGAATATCGATTAGTTTTGATACCACGAAGGGTGTCAAAGTAACATTAACAGTCTTTAATAAAAATATAAAAAATATTTCTGTGTAAAGTATATTACATTATTAAAAGAGGTAGTAGTATTAGTATAATAATTATGACAGATATGTAATCACATAATGAGAATTACGCGCTAAGGTTCTTTATGCGAAAGATATGTCGGGAAAGCGAGAGAGATTTATATAGCACGCGCGATCTTTTCAGCCCTGGCAACCCCAGCTCTGTCTCTGTCATGCGGCTCGATGACACTGGATTCTCCGACGACTGTGACGAGTGTCTCGATGGGCGGGACGATTCACCGTCGAGAAGACACAGCTACATCGTTTCGGACGCTTACCTCTATCGACGTCCATTCGCCAGCCACCCCCAGCCAGGTCCCAGCACCGCGGCAGATGCATGCTACCAGTCAACAACGGATTTCATCAACAGGTCGTATCAGCCCCTCTAACAGCAGTCCCCCCGAATTCCCACCACCACGACCTCAGCCCAGACACCCCTGGCAACGGTCGGCTAGTTGTCGCGAATTGTACGCTTCTAGTTTCGAGGACTCCGGTAAAGCGCGACCGCGGGACGATAAGATCACCGCGGAACCGCCATTAGACCCATTCCAATTAGCTTCGCAAGGTGAACTAGATAACCCCGTAACACGTTACGACGAGAGTAATCGTTCGTATAGCGCCGCTAGTTCGAAATTACCTTCTTTAGATCACGACTCTGTTCCCGAGCGTGTCTACAGCAGTTCCTACCCGGGAACGTCGTCGTTGTCTACCGAATCGGGTCATGAGGAATCGGGTCCCGCTGGAGATCTATCGCACGACGATCTCTCGCACGATTCTTACGAGCTTTTGGAACGCGAGCACGAATTCGAGTATCCGGAATCGTATTCCAGTCCGCACGACGAACCGATATCCGATCAGAGCGACGAAGGAATCGAGCACGAGATGTTCCAAATGGATTCCGAGACCGATTCCTTCGTCAAGCATAGATCGTTGAAACCTTCTGAGAGACAACAATACAAATCCGCGCTAACTGATCTTAAGAACAGTAAAGCCAAGTCCATCGATCGGTACTCAGCTATATCCAAGCCAGACGGTGATTATGTGATCACTGAATCCAGGATACAACGGTCGTGCACTCAAATAGAACGCAAGTTTGAGATGAGACACGCTAATTCTGTGGAACAGTCGTCCAAGACGGCTATTCCGCATCAAGACTCGGCCAGAAAAGATCCCGTAATATTGCAGGTGCAAAAGCAAAAGATTTCCGTTCTCAACGAATTGAAGAACTTGAAACCAAAGTACAAGATCACTCACGTAGATTCGGAAGTCTTGCGAGACGAGGGTATTATGCGTCCGAAATCGCGAATAGACGACGATCTGAGCCCGGTTGATGGGAATGGTAGAACCGTGTTAGATCATGGCGCGAAAGGTAGGACGACCAGAGCACGCAGTATCGCTAGCTTGGATGATCACCCGCCACGGATGTACGTCGAGACAGGTAGCTTAGGTCGTGGACATAAATCTAGGGATAGAAAATCGCGAGATTCTGACATTAAGGTCGAGAAAGTGTTGTCGAAAGAGCGTAGGAGCATCGAAAGGGAGGAGCGAAAACGAATTGAGAGGGACTATTCGAGGGATTCTAGGCGAATCGATAAAAGCGATTCTCGGGAGCGTCGGTCCATGGATCGACTCGATTCGCGCGATTCGCGGAAATCGGACAGTCACGGTCGTCGCAGTATAGATCGGATCGATATGCGCGAATTACGTAGGAGCATCGAGCGGCTCGATGTGCGCGAGAAAAGCTACGAGCACTTGGACTCGAGGGAAAAGAGTGCCTTTTATTACAATGATTTTTACGAATCACGCGGAAAGAGCGCAGATCACGCGGAAAGAGCGTCGATCGTTTAGACTCTCAAGGGCTGCGCAGCAGCATGGAGTATCTGAGGAGTCCTAAGGAAAGGAGTCCTAAGGAGAGGAGTCCTAAGGAGAGGAGTCCTAAGGAGAGAAGTCCTAAGGAGAGAAGTCCTAAGGAGAAGAGCACTCATCGGCATTCAGATACGCGAGAGCGCAGGGAAAGAAGTATCGATCGGATCGATTCTCGAGAATCTAGAAAAAGCAGAGCGGCTTCTATTGATTACGAGAGGCATACTTTAGAACGTTTTGATTCTGGCAATAGAAGTCCGTTTGAGCGGTTAACTCCGAAGGAACAACGAAGAATGAGCATAGAGAGGCTGGATTCTCAAAAGTTCGACTTTGATCCGCGAACGATCGAACGTTTAAAATCGTTGGAACGTTACGAGCAAAGAGATCGAATTTATGAAAGAAAGGCCGAATCGAGAAGCGCCGAGCGAAAAAGTCTAGAAAAGCTGGATTCGCGGGAGCGAAAATATTTAGGGCGCTTGGAATCGCGGGAGGGAAGAAGCCTCGAGTGCCTGGATTTCGATAACGCTGAACGCAGAAAGAATATTGAGAAGATGGAATGTAAAGATCAAAAAAGGAGCAGGAGCAAACCTGAAAAATCGGAGGAGAAACCGCGGGAGCGCGATGATTGGAGGAGCTTGGAGAAAGCGCGGAAGGACAATGAGAGACGAGAACGCGAACGGCAAGTGAAACTGTCCCTCGAATCTCGTACAGAGACTGTCATCGGCGTGCCACACGAGATGGAGAATTTAAAGCCGAAAGCCGTGTTCGCCGAGTACGAGCCGAAGGTTGTCGGCGGCGTCGTGCTGGGTTTCGAAGAGACCGCGTTGCCCGGTCACATACCGGTGGAACGTACGAAGAGCGATCCAAATCCGGCGCGACAGAGATTAGGATCCAACAGCAAACGACATATGTTGATGCATCAAAAATCCATAGATCTGACTCCCGCCGATTCCGGCGATGAAGAACCGTTTTCAGATAGCGCGGCGACAGTGCAGAAGACCAATGTTGATATACCATACACATTGCACAAAAGACATGTTATGAACGGTACGGCGTCCGATGAGAAATCCGAATCGGATAGCAGCAAGACTTCAAGGAATATCAAGAGTACCACCAAGGACTTGCCGAAGCTGCCGTTGAAAATTATAACAGACATTTCGTACTTTGATTTAACCAAGCTTTCCTCGATAGATAAGACTAACAGTAAACTATCCCCGGATAAACCGAAAAGCGGCGCGATTACCGCCGCAAGACCAAAATCTATATTGAGTCCATCGGATAAGCCGAAGAGTATTTTAAGTCCAACATCGCCCACGGATCCAAAGAGTATTATTTGCAGTTTATCGCCTACAAACAGAAGTCCTTCGAAGGCGAATGCGAAAACTCAATCTCCCGATAAGCTTTCGCAGAAGGGCGGTTCGTTAGACAGAAACAGGACGGAGGTCATCATCAACGAGGATTACACGTGTAAGAAATCTTCTAGTTTAGATAAAAAGCCTTCGAAATTATCTCCGGTCGAACCGAACGTTACCATTATATCAGCACTCGAAAAACGTTCGCCCAAGAAATCACCAACCGATTCTAACGTAACTATTATTTCCGTAATACAGAAGAAGAAATCTATAGATGGAGCGCCCAGAAGTCCTACTAACGTTGCAAAAACAGCAGATGCTAAATCAAAAGCCGCTTTGAATTTTGCCGACGTTGTCGGCATGGAAATGAAGCAAAATCTGGAACGCAAAGCGAAACTTGAAAAAGATAGTCTGAAGGCGCCGGACGATAGTTTAGAGAAACAAGATAGCATCGAGAAGATACCGTTACCGGAAATTCCTGGCGATGGAAAAGTGGATGACATAGAGAAAATGACGCCCGATAACCAAGTTATCGGGAAAATTCAACAAGCAATGCTCAAAGAATTGGTCCATTCATTAAAACGAACCGTCGATGACTTGTCCGACGATGATCAAAGGAAAGAGAACGTACAGTCCGTTATAGCTGAAGTTCACATATCAGCTGCGGCGGAAATAAAAACGAAAAAACCACCGATTCCGGAGAAACCAAAAACATTGGAAAAGCCAAGCATTCCCGAGAAGACGAAACGTATTTTGGAGAGAATAGAATCAAAGTTCTCAGAAGTTAGTAAAAATTCCGCTACAAAAATATCGAGACCCAAGATCATCGATACAGGATTTGACGATTTTGTGGATCCAGTCGCCGATTTGCCTTTGGACGAAGTGCCTGTGAAACCTGCTTTAGAGTTGGATAGTCTTAAAGTTCCTGAATTCGTTCCTTTCTTGTTGAGACCGCACGCAGAACCATTAAGATCGAAGTCCCTGTCTCTGGCGGAAGAGAAAGCACCGATCGACACATTGCTTTCGCCGGAGGTCGAAAATAAGCATTTCGTGCAGGACGTCTCTCCGAAAAGGGTGAAAAAAGTGAAATCGGAGCCGAAAAAGGACTTCAAGAAACAATCAAAATCATTGGAGGGTGACAAGCCACCACTGAAGAAGACCGCGTCGAAGGAGTCGCGTGCACCGGTGGTGAGTACAAAAATTGATAAATCTAAATTAAAGCTCGGCGAAATGCCGCAGGAGATTATAATAATCGATTCGACTGATGTAGCGCCAGAGATAAGCATCGTTCAAAAAGGTAGATCAAAATCCGTAACCAGATTATCTGACAAACCATTTTCGACGTCGAAGGACGACAAGGAAGAGACGAAGAGTACTCGTGCGAAATCCGCATCAGTCGACGATGAATTAATTAAAGGCACGATAAAATCCGAAAAATCCAGACCGAAATCACTGGGAATATCAAAGAGTTTAGGAAGTACGGAGAAAAAAGATTCAGTAGAAAAAATATCTCCAAAGAGGACTATCATATCTAAAGCTGCCGCCAAGGCGGATTCAAAAGCCGAAAGTAAATCTGCCATTGCGAGGGACGCAGTATCGAAGCAGGACTCGAAATCAACGCGCGGCAAAGTAGCATCGAAAGTAGAAGCGACTAGTGAAGAGGCTAATGAGTCGAAACAGCCTAAGTTGGAGAAAGATTCTAAACCGTGTGTTAAACCTGACGTTGTGATCGATCAGCCGGCAGAGACTAAACGGACTGTAGTAACGGATGAATCCAAAGAGCCGGTCAAGGAATTATTAACCAAGGAACCAACGAAAGACAGCGCGAAGAAAACCGCGCTTGCTCAAGATTTAACTCAATCCCCGTTAGTGTTACGTAAACCGGGACAAACGCCGATACTGTTTGCTCGCGCGCGTCTTGGTCTTTCCGAAGGTAGCGGAATTGGCGCTTTGCAACGTCAAGGCGCGACGCAATCGCCTACCGCTCAGCGACGCGCCAAGTCCTTGGATGCCGCGGTGATTTCCGTGCACAGACTTCCGCCGGCGAACGCGTTCTCCAGCAAGGATGACACAGTGGACGTATCGGAGAATCTGGAGGATCGAGAGAATGCTGCTGCCGCCGAGGAGGCACGAGAAGGTATGAGCGCGATATCGAAGGCGCAGTCAGCACAGATGGAGGCCTCTCCGAATCACAGATCCGACAGTACCGATCATACAACCATTCCGGAGATATGTACCGATTCTCTGTCCGTCACCGAGACTTCGGCGCAGTATTTAGAGTCACCGTTAACGGAATGCAATGAGATCGTAACCAGCATCGATTTGATACCTTACGAAGGGCAAGAGAATGGTAGACAAATTCCGTTTATTAGTTATATTAATGGAAATGAGAATATTACAGAGAGCGCCAAAGTAGAGGAAGCCTCGAAATTCATCGACCAGAGTTCCGCAGAGTCCGGCGGTGAACAGGAAACTTCTCAAAAGAGTTCCGAAGCGATGAAGGCTGACGTGCCTTCAAGAACTGTTCAGTCGGATCAATCATCAATAATCTTCGTGAAGAGTGCTAGTACAGAAGTTATCGTCTGCAAACAGAAGCAAACCGAATTGTCGAAGGACGCTATTGAGGATTACAATGGAGAAGGGAGTATGAAGATTGGCGAAACGATATCGATAAAATCTCCGACTCGTCCGGAAGATCTTTATACCAAGATCGAAGATTCCGACCGGAAAAGTCCGTCTGAAAGAGACGATGTTCCTGACGTAACTATAAGCGTAGTTCGAGAAGATGAAAAATACTTTCTTAACTATTACGATCAGGATGAGCTTCCGGACATGGTCAAGTCGCCGATACAGATATCCATCGAAGAGTGCTCAGACGACGAGGGGAATCCGGAGGAGGAAGAGGAGGAGAGACTGGAGGTGGAGGAAATTGACGAGCGGGAAGAAGAGGAAAACAAACGACTCGACTCTCTTGATACAAGCGAAGATACGTTAGATGCGCTCGATACGCAAGTGCAAATGCGAGGCGTGGACAGCGAAATGAGCTCGCCGGATTACGGTGTCGATAAGATGGACGAGAAAACATTAGTCGAGGTCGAACTGACACCGGAATATCTAGAGATGAAAAGAGAAGATGAGGAGATAGCGGAAGAATTACCGGAAGACGAGCCGGTCAAAGAAGCCGTGGAGATCGCGGATTCGAATCGTTTGTCCATCGATAAGAAGCTCAGACTGAGCACCGAACGCTCGAGAAGCGAGGAAACCAATACTTGGACACCGGACAGAGAAGACCCGGACTCCAGTTCGTGTTCCATCGCCCGGCCATTGGGAATCGGTCAGATACAACCTATAGTAGATCGTCGGGAGATTGCTCTGATTGAAGGCGCTCGCAGTGGTTCTCTAGATGACGACAATAGCAACGGCTCGCAACCAGCTCTAAAGCACGAGATGAGCACGACGTGGAAGTCGTTTCCGCAAGAGAGCTCCGGTAGTTCAAGTTTGGAGGAAGGCTGGGTACCTCAAGACGAGAACAATGCACAGCAGTCGCAATCCGAAGATAGCAACGGTCAAAACGAGGACAGTTTTCAAGAGGATCTAGCGGATTTTCCTGGTACTTTCATCTATCCTATCGGACCCGAGATATTGGCCAATTACGGTGCATTCTCGCTCTCTCGTACATTGTCCAGAATATCTGAGCGATCGACTACATCGGAGCAGGACAAAAGCGACTTCGAAGATTCCTTCAAACCCAGCTCGAGGTCGCCGAGTCTCGACGACGAATCTTTAATGTCGAGCGACCATCAGCCGTCTTTGTCGTCGGATCCACCGTCCGGCACAGCGTTACCATCTGTCTCCGACGATCGCAGAACATCCTCCGAATTACCGGATATTCCCATCGATGTGATCGGCGCGCAGGAGGACGATTCGAAATCACCACGAACGAACAGAAGATCACGGTTGCAGCTACAAAGCTCCGAGGACTGGCCATCGCCGCCGAGCTCACCCGTTTTCGATACGCCGGTGGTGAGCCACGTGGAGACGTTTTACATGGAGATTAAACCGGAGGAAGCCGTCAAGGTCACCGTCACGGACAGCACTGAGACGCCCGTTCAAGGGGCGGATCGGGACAGCGATTCGAGCGATGAGAATCGAACTTTGCACGACGATCTTCATTCGACTTTTTTGGAGGACGGACAAAGTTCGACATCCGCGACGACGGTCGACGGTACGGTTAAGATCGTGGTGAAACCAAAATCGAACTCGTACATAACAGGCTCGTCACACAGCGAGGACACATCGATGGGCCTGTCCATGTCCGAGTGGTCCAGCTCGAACAACACCGTGCGCCAATTTTGTCAATACTCTGGCACAAAGTCCGACGACAACTCGTTAGCGGAACTCGGCGCCTCAATCTCGGATTGGTCGGGTAGTACTACGGTGATACCGCAGCAATATTACTCCACGGCGGGCGCGGATAAGAGCCAGAGCGACACCACGACGTCCGAGAGGAGCGCGACCAGCATGAGGCCGAATTCAAAGTGTCAGACTGCTGACACTTCTTCCCTCCCCTCGCCACCGTCTCCGTCTTCGTTGCCGCTACCCGTATCGCCACCACTGCCTTCTCCACCCGCGACGGCTACCTCCCCGTTCCGTTACGAGGACGAAGCTGTCGGTTCCGCGATCGAGCAACGCGAAACTTTCCAAGAGATCGCCGAGACGTTCGAGAAGGACGATCTCCGCCAAGCTCGAACACACAGCGATGAATTCGACGAAGCGCGACGATTTATCGAGAGTCAATTTGACGAGCATCGTCGATCGCGTCGCTACGACGACGATGAGCAGCAGCAGAGTGTTTATCCGGAATTCGCCGGTATCTCGCCGCCTCGCATCACTCTTCGAAATGAGTACGACGAGGCTATCGACGACCTTGATTTCCAAACGGTTCCGGAGGATGAAACGACACTCTGCATCGATGATACGGCGCTGCCAATCCCTGAGGAGGATGAAGATCAACTCTATGACAACGTGCCCGCCATGAAATATTCCAGCAGCGATCAAGTACGGATGGAAGTCGGCCGCGGTGACAGTTCAGAGGACATGCACGAGAAGTACGCCGATCTCACGTTACAATCGAGACTGGCGGACGACGATTGGTCCTCGGAAG
>NW_021853592.1:2244513-2251760 GCF_003651465.1 Formica exsecta | reverse complement strand
CACGCGGAAAGAGCGTCGATCGTTTAGACTCTCAAGGGCTGCGCAGCAGCATGGAGTATCTGAGGAGTCCTAAGGAAAGGAGTCCTAAGGAGAGGAGTCCTAAGGAGAGAAGTCCTAAGGAGAGAAGTCCTAAGGAGAAGAGCACTCATCGGCATTCAGATACGCGAGAGCGCAGGGAAAGAAGTATCGATCGGATCGATTCTCGAGAATCTAGAAAAAGCAGAGCGGCTTCTATTGATTACGAGAGGCATACTTTAGAACGTTTTGATTCTGGCAATAGAAGTCCGTTTGAGCGGTTAACTCCGAAGGAACAACGAAGAATGAGCATAGAGAGGCTGGATTCTCAAAAGTTCGACTTTGATCCGCGAACGATCGAACGTTTAAAATCGTTGGAACGTTACGAGCAAAGAGATCGAATTTATGAAAGAAAGGCCGAATCGAGAAGCGCCGAGCGAAAAAGTCTAGAAAAGCTGGATTCGCGGGAGCGAAAATATTTAGGGCGCTTGGAATCGCGGGAGGGAAGAAGCCTCGAGTGCCTGGATTTCGATAACGCTGAACGCAGAAAGAATATTGAGAAGATGGAATGTAAAGATCAAAAAAGGAGCAGGAGCAAACCTGAAAAATCGGAGGAGAAACCGCGGGAGCGCGATGATTGGAGGAGCTTGGAGAAAGCGCGGAAGGACAATGAGAGACGAGAACGCGAACGGCAAGTGAAACTGTCCCTCGAATCTCGTACAGAGACTGTCATCGGCGTGCCACACGAGATGGAGAATTTAAAGCCGAAAGCCGTGTTCGCCGAGTACGAGCCGAAGGTTGTCGGCGGCGTCGTGCTGGGTTTCGAAGAGACCGCGTTGCCCGGTCACATACCGGTGGAACGTACGAAGAGCGATCCAAATCCGGCGCGACAGAGATTAGGATCCAACAGCAAACGACATATGTTGATGCATCAAAAATCCATAGATCTGACTCCCGCCGATTCCGGCGATGAAGAACCGTTTTCAGATAGCGCGGCGACAGTGCAGAAGACCAATGTTGATATACCATACACATTGCACAAAAGACATGTTATGAACGGTACGGCGTCCGATGAGAAATCCGAATCGGATAGCAGCAAGACTTCAAGGAATATCAAGAGTACCACCAAGGACTTGCCGAAGCTGCCGTTGAAAATTATAACAGACATTTCGTACTTTGATTTAACCAAGCTTTCCTCGATAGATAAGACTAACAGTAAACTATCCCCGGATAAACCGAAAAGCGGCGCGATTACCGCCGCAAGACCAAAATCTATATTGAGTCCATCGGATAAGCCGAAGAGTATTTTAAGTCCAACATCGCCCACGGATCCAAAGAGTATTATTTGCAGTTTATCGCCTACAAACAGAAGTCCTTCGAAGGCGAATGCGAAAACTCAATCTCCCGATAAGCTTTCGCAGAAGGGCGGTTCGTTAGACAGAAACAGGACGGAGGTCATCATCAACGAGGATTACACGTGTAAGAAATCTTCTAGTTTAGATAAAAAGCCTTCGAAATTATCTCCGGTCGAACCGAACGTTACCATTATATCAGCACTCGAAAAACGTTCGCCCAAGAAATCACCAACCGATTCTAACGTAACTATTATTTCCGTAATACAGAAGAAGAAATCTATAGATGGAGCGCCCAGAAGTCCTACTAACGTTGCAAAAACAGCAGATGCTAAATCAAAAGCCGCTTTGAATTTTGCCGACGTTGTCGGCATGGAAATGAAGCAAAATCTGGAACGCAAAGCGAAACTTGAAAAAGATAGTCTGAAGGCGCCGGACGATAGTTTAGAGAAACAAGATAGCATCGAGAAGATACCGTTACCGGAAATTCCTGGCGATGGAAAAGTGGATGACATAGAGAAAATGACGCCCGATAACCAAGTTATCGGGAAAATTCAACAAGCAATGCTCAAAGAATTGGTCCATTCATTAAAACGAACCGTCGATGACTTGTCCGACGATGATCAAAGGAAAGAGAACGTACAGTCCGTTATAGCTGAAGTTCACATATCAGCTGCGGCGGAAATAAAAACGAAAAAACCACCGATTCCGGAGAAACCAAAAACATTGGAAAAGCCAAGCATTCCCGAGAAGACGAAACGTATTTTGGAGAGAATAGAATCAAAGTTCTCAGAAGTTAGTAAAAATTCCGCTACAAAAATATCGAGACCCAAGATCATCGATACAGGATTTGACGATTTTGTGGATCCAGTCGCCGATTTGCCTTTGGACGAAGTGCCTGTGAAACCTGCTTTAGAGTTGGATAGTCTTAAAGTTCCTGAATTCGTTCCTTTCTTGTTGAGACCGCACGCAGAACCATTAAGATCGAAGTCCCTGTCTCTGGCGGAAGAGAAAGCACCGATCGACACATTGCTTTCGCCGGAGGTCGAAAATAAGCATTTCGTGCAGGACGTCTCTCCGAAAAGGGTGAAAAAAGTGAAATCGGAGCCGAAAAAGGACTTCAAGAAACAATCAAAATCATTGGAGGGTGACAAGCCACCACTGAAGAAGACCGCGTCGAAGGAGTCGCGTGCACCGGTGGTGAGTACAAAAATTGATAAATCTAAATTAAAGCTCGGCGAAATGCCGCAGGAGATTATAATAATCGATTCGACTGATGTAGCGCCAGAGATAAGCATCGTTCAAAAAGGTAGATCAAAATCCGTAACCAGATTATCTGACAAACCATTTTCGACGTCGAAGGACGACAAGGAAGAGACGAAGAGTACTCGTGCGAAATCCGCATCAGTCGACGATGAATTAATTAAAGGCACGATAAAATCCGAAAAATCCAGACCGAAATCACTGGGAATATCAAAGAGTTTAGGAAGTACGGAGAAAAAAGATTCAGTAGAAAAAATATCTCCAAAGAGGACTATCATATCTAAAGCTGCCGCCAAGGCGGATTCAAAAGCCGAAAGTAAATCTGCCATTGCGAGGGACGCAGTATCGAAGCAGGACTCGAAATCAACGCGCGGCAAAGTAGCATCGAAAGTAGAAGCGACTAGTGAAGAGGCTAATGAGTCGAAACAGCCTAAGTTGGAGAAAGATTCTAAACCGTGTGTTAAACCTGACGTTGTGATCGATCAGCCGGCAGAGACTAAACGGACTGTAGTAACGGATGAATCCAAAGAGCCGGTCAAGGAATTATTAACCAAGGAACCAACGAAAGACAGCGCGAAGAAAACCGCGCTTGCTCAAGATTTAACTCAATCCCCGTTAGTGTTACGTAAACCGGGACAAACGCCGATACTGTTTGCTCGCGCGCGTCTTGGTCTTTCCGAAGGTAGCGGAATTGGCGCTTTGCAACGTCAAGGCGCGACGCAATCGCCTACCGCTCAGCGACGCGCCAAGTCCTTGGATGCCGCGGTGATTTCCGTGCACAGACTTCCGCCGGCGAACGCGTTCTCCAGCAAGGATGACACAGTGGACGTATCGGAGAATCTGGAGGATCGAGAGAATGCTGCTGCCGCCGAGGAGGCACGAGAAGGTATGAGCGCGATATCGAAGGCGCAGTCAGCACAGATGGAGGCCTCTCCGAATCACAGATCCGACAGTACCGATCATACAACCATTCCGGAGATATGTACCGATTCTCTGTCCGTCACCGAGACTTCGGCGCAGTATTTAGAGTCACCGTTAACGGAATGCAATGAGATCGTAACCAGCATCGATTTGATACCTTACGAAGGGCAAGAGAATGGTAGACAAATTCCGTTTATTAGTTATATTAATGGAAATGAGAATATTACAGAGAGCGCCAAAGTAGAGGAAGCCTCGAAATTCATCGACCAGAGTTCCGCAGAGTCCGGCGGTGAACAGGAAACTTCTCAAAAGAGTTCCGAAGCGATGAAGGCTGACGTGCCTTCAAGAACTGTTCAGTCGGATCAATCATCAATAATCTTCGTGAAGAGTGCTAGTACAGAAGTTATCGTCTGCAAACAGAAGCAAACCGAATTGTCGAAGGACGCTATTGAGGATTACAATGGAGAAGGGAGTATGAAGATTGGCGAAACGATATCGATAAAATCTCCGACTCGTCCGGAAGATCTTTATACCAAGATCGAAGATTCCGACCGGAAAAGTCCGTCTGAAAGAGACGATGTTCCTGACGTAACTATAAGCGTAGTTCGAGAAGATGAAAAATACTTTCTTAACTATTACGATCAGGATGAGCTTCCGGACATGGTCAAGTCGCCGATACAGATATCCATCGAAGAGTGCTCAGACGACGAGGGGAATCCGGAGGAGGAAGAGGAGGAGAGACTGGAGGTGGAGGAAATTGACGAGCGGGAAGAAGAGGAAAACAAACGACTCGACTCTCTTGATACAAGCGAAGATACGTTAGATGCGCTCGATACGCAAGTGCAAATGCGAGGCGTGGACAGCGAAATGAGCTCGCCGGATTACGGTGTCGATAAGATGGACGAGAAAACATTAGTCGAGGTCGAACTGACACCGGAATATCTAGAGATGAAAAGAGAAGATGAGGAGATAGCGGAAGAATTACCGGAAGACGAGCCGGTCAAAGAAGCCGTGGAGATCGCGGATTCGAATCGTTTGTCCATCGATAAGAAGCTCAGACTGAGCACCGAACGCTCGAGAAGCGAGGAAACCAATACTTGGACACCGGACAGAGAAGACCCGGACTCCAGTTCGTGTTCCATCGCCCGGCCATTGGGAATCGGTCAGATACAACCTATAGTAGATCGTCGGGAGATTGCTCTGATTGAAGGCGCTCGCAGTGGTTCTCTAGATGACGACAATAGCAACGGCTCGCAACCAGCTCTAAAGCACGAGATGAGCACGACGTGGAAGTCGTTTCCGCAAGAGAGCTCCGGTAGTTCAAGTTTGGAGGAAGGCTGGGTACCTCAAGACGAGAACAATGCACAGCAGTCGCAATCCGAAGATAGCAACGGTCAAAACGAGGACAGTTTTCAAGAGGATCTAGCGGATTTTCCTGGTACTTTCATCTATCCTATCGGACCCGAGATATTGGCCAATTACGGTGCATTCTCGCTCTCTCGTACATTGTCCAGAATATCTGAGCGATCGACTACATCGGAGCAGGACAAAAGCGACTTCGAAGATTCCTTCAAACCCAGCTCGAGGTCGCCGAGTCTCGACGACGAATCTTTAATGTCGAGCGACCATCAGCCGTCTTTGTCGTCGGATCCACCGTCCGGCACAGCGTTACCATCTGTCTCCGACGATCGCAGAACATCCTCCGAATTACCGGATATTCCCATCGATGTGATCGGCGCGCAGGAGGACGATTCGAAATCACCACGAACGAACAGAAGATCACGGTTGCAGCTACAAAGCTCCGAGGACTGGCCATCGCCGCCGAGCTCACCCGTTTTCGATACGCCGGTGGTGAGCCACGTGGAGACGTTTTACATGGAGATTAAACCGGAGGAAGCCGTCAAGGTCACCGTCACGGACAGCACTGAGACGCCCGTTCAAGGGGCGGATCGGGACAGCGATTCGAGCGATGAGAATCGAACTTTGCACGACGATCTTCATTCGACTTTTTTGGAGGACGGACAAAGTTCGACATCCGCGACGACGGTCGACGGTACGGTTAAGATCGTGGTGAAACCAAAATCGAACTCGTACATAACAGGCTCGTCACACAGCGAGGACACATCGATGGGCCTGTCCATGTCCGAGTGGTCCAGCTCGAACAACACCGTGCGCCAATTTTGTCAATACTCTGGCACAAAGTCCGACGACAACTCGTTAGCGGAACTCGGCGCCTCAATCTCGGATTGGTCGGGTAGTACTACGGTGATACCGCAGCAATATTACTCCACGGCGGGCGCGGATAAGAGCCAGAGCGACACCACGACGTCCGAGAGGAGCGCGACCAGCATGAGGCCGAATTCAAAGTGTCAGACTGCTGACACTTCTTCCCTCCCCTCGCCACCGTCTCCGTCTTCGTTGCCGCTACCCGTATCGCCACCACTGCCTTCTCCACCCGCGACGGCTACCTCCCCGTTCCGTTACGAGGACGAAGCTGTCGGTTCCGCGATCGAGCAACGCGAAACTTTCCAAGAGATCGCCGAGACGTTCGAGAAGGACGATCTCCGCCAAGCTCGAACACACAGCGATGAATTCGACGAAGCGCGACGATTTATCGAGAGTCAATTTGACGAGCATCGTCGATCGCGTCGCTACGACGACGATGAGCAGCAGCAGAGTGTTTATCCGGAATTCGCCGGTATCTCGCCGCCTCGCATCACTCTTCGAAATGAGTACGACGAGGCTATCGACGACCTTGATTTCCAAACGGTTCCGGAGGATGAAACGACACTCTGCATCGATGATACGGCGCTGCCAATCCCTGAGGAGGATGAAGATCAACTCTATGACAACGTGAAATATTCCAGATATTCCAGCAGCGATCAAGTACGGATGGAAGTCGGCCGCGGTGACAGTTCAGAGGACATGCACGAGAAGTACGCCGATCAATCGAGACTGATGAGAGCGATGGGAGCGATGGGTAAATTCGATCGCGGTTTCTCGGAGCCGAGTCCACATGAAGCGGGCAGATATCAGGGCACCCGTTCCACCGTGATGGTACTGAGCGGAGAGACATCCGTCCGCAACGCGAGAAAGCGGTGAGAGCGATGAGAGCGATGGGTAAATTCGATCGCGGTTTCTCGGAGCCGAGTCCACATGAAGCGGGCAGATATCAGGGCACCCGTTCCACCGAGCGGCCTGTGATGGTACCGATTCGTGCCAAATCGACCCCGTATTACTCCACGACGAGTCAGAGCGGCGAGTCGACCACGTCCAGTCCGCCGATGCAGATCAGAACGCAGATCAGAACGAAAACAATGCCTTACTCGTCGAATCGCAGCCCGCAGAGCGAGGGTGACACGTCTTCGAGCATGGACAGTCCGGCGCACACGCCCGATCGGGGCCAGCGGGCCTTCCGCCGGAAACGTCAGCAGAACGCTAAGAGACGACATCGCGTCGTCGTCGATCTCGAGGTTAAAGACGGCCATATAGTATCCAGTACCGATTCCAGTTTCGACGTGACGTCGATACCGCCGCCTCTGTTAACGGAGGGCCAGAATCTCGGCATGGAGGATGACGACGAGGACGATGAGATGTCCGAGACGAGGGACGAACGACGTCGCCAGCAGCAGCGTTGACGCAACGCTGACGATTATCGCTAACTAGAAATGCCGAGTGGACAGACAAAGGGAAAGA
>NW_021853592.1:2243680-2244201 GCF_003651465.1 Formica exsecta | reverse complement strand
AAGAGAGAATAGATGATTAGCCACTCGTCTGGGCTTGAATCGATAGAATCTATAGCGAATCTTTTCAATCGTGGAATTGAGCGCACACTTAGAATTGATAAACTTAAAACGGCTACGCGACTTATCTCTTGATCTATCGCACGAACGAAGATCAACCGCAAACCGGATCGACGATGTTTTTTTTTTTTTTTTTTTTTTTTTTTTTTTTTTTGCAAATGATCCCGATTCAACGATGGCGATTACGCTCGGTAGAAATTGCGACCGGGATCGAGAATTATATATACGGGTATGTTTGAGACGAAAGTTATACCAACGACGGCGAGAACAGAACGGGCGTAAGACTCGTCCGTCGCGTTCCTGGGTTAAGAGACCCAAGCGAATGATCAAAATCTGCGCGAAGAGAAATCTAGCATAATTATCGTTAGGGATACGGAATAATACAAACGTTTGTTACACGTTTTAGAGAGACCCGGTTTACTTTGATATTACCGTCATGATAGAATTCCTCGCTCCCCCCCCCC
>NW_021853592.1:2237812-2239147 GCF_003651465.1 Formica exsecta | reverse complement strand
CAATAATAATTCCCCCCCCCCCCCCCCCCCCCCTCCCCATTCCTCCTAGTAAACGAGTACTTACCGAGTACTATACTCATACATAATAACACGGAAAGCGAATATCTTAATTATTACGATCGACATGCACACAATCGATGCGTTATATCCTAGAAATAATAATAAGGTACGACATATTATAAGATAGAGATCGAAGAAGCGACGCGTAGAATTTTCGAGAGTAATCGTAAAAAAAAGGTTTAAGTCGTATACGTATATAAAACCGCGTAATCATTTTTAACCCTTTAATCGGTCCAATCTTTATTTAATTTATCGCACGAGATACTACCCTGTCTTACCACCCCACGGCCCCTCCTCTCCCGACATTGCTAGGGAGAAGTCTTGTGCTGGGATTAAATTAAATGAATAATTTTTCTTTTTTTTTTTTTCTTTTTTTTTTAACGACTCTGTTATCGACGCGTAGAATTTTCGAGAGTAATCGTAAAAAAAAGGTTTAAGTCGTATACGTATATAAAACCGCGTAATCATTTTTAACCCTTTAATCGGTCCAATCTTTATTTAATTTATCGCACGAGATATCTTACCATCTTACCACCCCACGGCCCCTCCTCTCCCGACATTGCTAGGGAGAAGTTTTGTGCTGGGATTAAATTAAATGAATAATTTTTCTTTTTTTTTTTTTCTTTTTTTTTTAACGACTCTGTTATATAATAACACCCAGCGCACTCCCCTACGGCACGCGTTATTCGTGTTACGCTAAACGCAACATTAAAGGGTTAAATAGAAATCACACGGCGTTTGCAAAAGTGATGACTACTCGGTCGCGCGACTTGAATTCACCAAGGACAATCACAATTGCGAGGGGCAAAGAGAGAGAGAGAGAGAGATCGTCGTGGGATCTCTCTCGAGGGAGGTGGAAACAAATAGAGGCGGAATAAATCGATTCGTTGGCTCGATTGTTTCCAATTCAGAACTGAATTCCGAACAGCCCATATATATATATATAGACGCGATCTATGATTTCTCGCCGCGATTTGGTTCGAGTATGCGATAATAGAAAAGGGAGAAAAGTTGCTCAACATAGATACATAAACGTGGTGTACGTATTTTTTTCTTCCTCGCTGAAAATTCGTCGCACGGTGAGAATCCAATCGCAATCTTACAGCACGATGAGTGAACGAGATAAGGACGAGTTTCCTCCGCTATGTAAGCCTCGTCTACGTTAAATCCGTCAACTTACTCTCGCTCGGACGGATAATATCTTAAAAATACGCAGATAGCGAACCAGGAGGTCTAGACGTGCATTAGAGATCATTAGAGATCTCGTAAAATTAT
>NW_021853592.1:2224169-2231061 GCF_003651465.1 Formica exsecta | reverse complement strand
TATATATATATATTACTAGGATTTATTTATTTTATTATTTATTATATAGAGACAAAGATTACGTACAGAGAGAGATAGAACAGCGTTTCCGGATATTTGGCTGTTTTTTTATTTGTTTTTTTTTTCGCTCATTCTAAGAATTTGCTATTTGAGGCTAATACGACGTACATGCATACGTTTACTGCTCACGATTATTCGTTTCCTTAGGTCTGAGGTTTAAAGAAAGAGCTTTGTAGCGAGAGTGATTTAGGAGAGAAACGCCCGAGGGATATCTCCCAGTGAAAAATGCGCGTGTTAACCGGAAGGAAAGGAACTCTAGGAAAGAGTTGCGTGCACAAGCCGATAGAAAGTCCCATTGGTTTCAGCTTGTATTGTGCCTAGTTTTTTATACCACGTTCGTCGCATGCACAATTTAATGATAGCGAGGCGTGAATGAATCGGTCGCGTACACGTGCGTGTGCGTCGTGTGCCTGTCGACGTCTTTAGATAGGTAAAATACACATAAGCGTAGGTATTGATTACACAAGAGAGAAAATTGAGTGCACTGTGGTGCATTGTGCTGGCTGTTACGAGCGCATGGTATATGTGTGTGTGTGCGCGTGTGTGTGTATTCGAGGGATAACAATTACGAATTGTACGATTTACAATTGAACGCGTACATATTCTCGGAGAAACGCGACTCTTTTTATTCTTCTCGAATCATGTGTAAGGAAATCTCGAACTAATGCAATTACTTCGGTCTTTTATTCCTATTTAGGGTTGTTAGCAGTTATCTTGTTTGTAGAATCGACTGTTAGATATTTTTAGTATTTTTCAATTAGATAACTTTGTATATATATATATATTTTGACGTGATTTTAATCGAACAAATTTTTTACATTTATATTTTAAAATGAAAAATATTGAGTTATATAAACCTCTAAAATATTTGAAGCAATATTTTCTCACAAAGTTATCGCATCTTAGAAATGATCAATGGCTAAAAATAATCCGCACGGAACAGCAGGATTAATTTAATTTTTATGGAGAACTGAAATTAAGCTCTTAAAACGTCTCTTTGTCATTACAGAAAACGTGATCGGTTTAATCGATTTGAATGGCATCTAAAGCACATCTTTAAAAATCCCCGTTCCGTTGCTAAAATACACATTCCTTTGAAATATATATTTGTAGCCAATATAATTAATTGCAGCAATAATTCGTCAATAAACGTTCGGGAGTTGCAGTATTTCTGATAACGAAACAAGATCGTTATGTTCGATCGATATATCGGAGACATTCCATCTGCAATGTGTTGCTATTATACACGATTACGTTTAATCGTTATTCTATTATCGCGTATTACATATTTAAAGAGATAGCGCAAAGTATGCGAAATACAAAGGGAAATACGACTGCTGAGTGCCGATAAATGATGGCATGCCATTACTTTACTCAACGAGTCAGCAGTCACGATAACTGTTAGTTTTAATATCTAGATATATTCTGAATTTTCTAGCATATTTGTACGTTGAATTCCAGATCGAGTTTATTTATATCAAGACTATATTATATATCAGAGCCGTACTGTCACGGGAGTTGGATTTCTCGTGCATCCCGTATATTATAGCCCGCGTTAGGAACGATAGTCATTCTAGGATTTGCCCGATGAGAGGCTACTGGAATGGCTATTATCGAATCACTTGGATAGGTTGCGGTTTCGAGAATTCTAGAATGGCTAGTAGTCCTAATTTGCAGCACCGTATATAGGTAGAAATAATAGGTGACTCATATCGGGCCGTGTACAAGAAAAATGGACCCGAAAAGTAGAAATAAATCTCTTTTTCTAAATATATTTCGATCTAAATTAAAAAAAAGCTATTCGTGATTTATAGTCTAGTCATAATTCATAATTTGTTTTTTTTTTTTTTACTTTTGTAGCACGACATAATATTCTCGTTTGTGTTTTAACGTTTTTTGATTATTCTTTCTTTTTTGCACAAACGATCATGTTGGGATAGATTTGTTTAAACGCTTCGGAATGTAAATTAGAATAAAAGAACGTAAGTAAGAGCCTTCTCGACGCGCGAAATGTTGGAGTGTTAAAAATTGCATTGTTCGAAACTTACAATTTCTCTATCATATTGAAAAGTTATATTGTTGAAAAAAAATATATATGTATAATCTTTAAAAATTCCGAGCGCTTTGGCGGATTTACAAATTTATCGAAATTACAAGAGAAACGATTCTTGAAAAGTTACGATGTCAGGATGCGCAGGATTTTACGCGCGGACGAATGATAGACGATTAATAAACGGTTCATCTCTCCGAATACTCGGTGCAGAGGTCATACTTGCCATAGTCTAGTTACATTAATATCTAGAGGCACGGCCTTGGCGATTAATCGAATAAAACCCTTTGATGCGTTTAGTATCATTGTGTATCTCCGTTTGTGTATTGAGTATTTATAGCAGCAAGTTCGATCGAGGATTCATCTGTCAAAATTCGGAATCGACGTGTGGTTTGCATCGTGGATAAAAATCACGATATACGCGTATATCAATTGTTTTATGAAAAAAAAAAAAAAGAAGAAAAATAAAATTTCCCGAAATATTATTCACGATCTTTCCCGCGATCCATTCGCTCGAATTCGCTGCAATTGGTACACGTCCTTCTATCTATTGATTCTTGCATTTGTGCATCGTCAGAATATCGCCCCTGTCTCATCATCGTAATATCGCACTTATCGCACACCTAACATACACACGCACGCGTCTCTCTCACGCACTTACTGTATGTCCCGATCCCTCACCCTGTGCTTGCGCGCGAGATCTGTCTTTACTTAAGTCTGTTTTCCGCAATATCGCGTCGCAATGTCGTCCCTCCCAAATGCGCGAATCGTACGCACGATGCGTGCAGCATCGATCGCACGCGTGTTTCACGCTCTCGATGCATTGTTCGAATTCAGAGCGCAAGATACACGCCTCCCCCCCGTTGCATCGCACACATCTTTGCCATCATAAATTCCTATGTATCATCATTAATTTTAATTAATGCGTATCGTAATACGCGTATTTTTCGGGGCTGTCACAATCGGAACAGTATGTTATGCGTGAAAGGAATACCGAATGCGAATGTATTCTTGTCCCGTTCAACGCGTCGATTAAGACTCATCGTAAGGAATGAATGACATCTACGGGCGAGAGATAGCTAGGTCTGGGACACCCTGTATACTTGAAAATGAGGTGTCGTGCGAAAGGTTAAACAGAGTTACGTGTGTAAAGATATAACGTTTCGTCTATTATAAAAGTCGAAGTTCAATTTCGGATCGTTATTATTAGATTCGTCGTCTCGAGCGTGTTATTGATTCGCGAAATTAAATTATCCGATTTAGAAACGATACTTGAAGCCTTTTCAAGCAGTTGCTTCACTTGTCGATCAATCTATGAAGAGGAATGACATACAGCGATACCTCGCTATTCTTATACAGATCCCCCTAGACCTAGCCCGAAATTTTTTTATCTACGGATTTTTCGCAGTAATCCTTCTATCTTTTCCTTTTTTGTATATTCTACGATTTATTACACGCTTCGTAATAACTTCGTATAATTTTTTTTTTTTTTATTTGGGATATAAATTTTGATGGATTAAAGGAAATGGTATCGGGGGTAAGCGAAGCTGGTCCTCCAGATAACGAGAAATTTATTTCTCAGATAAATATTTTCTTTTTTCCTTCACGTACTTCATATACTTTGTGGCAAAATACGAAACTGTGGAACAAGTTTCTCTCTCTCTCTTTCGAGAGAAACGCGATGGATCTCTTATACTGGAAAGTGCCGAATTTTTGGACGGCTCATTTCGAAGTCGTATAGGTCTCCTAAATCACACATATCCTGGATAGAGCGAGACGGGCCTTCGTGCAAGATATGCGTATATATGCTCCTGGTGTACTTTACGTATGCTTTTCGACAGGTGGTGATTACAATCGGTGGACCTACACGAACGGATACGTGAACTCGCCGGCCTGGCACATGCATTATCGCGTGAACCAGGTGCGTAACGTAATGGTTCACGCAACACCACGCACCCTGACCAATCGATTCTTACCGCTGGTCCCACGTTGAGCGGGAAGCCATATACCGCACACAGTTTAGGCTTTAGGAAAGTACCACGCTACACATCAATGAGGCTAACGCAAATAAACGCGCGACCGCACGCAAGAGGAGCGTAGAAAAAAAGCGAAATCGCTTGCGAGAACGAAATCCCTGAGCGTACCAGCTTCTACTCTCCGTTTGTTTTTTTTTTCACCTTCGATTCATCGCCGAACATTATGTTTGCGATCGTTTGATTTTTACGCAGCACTTTTATATATACCTATATACAGGGTTATAATTTTTGTGGGGTGGAAAGGAGGGAGGGAGATAGGAAATCACGAACATTATACGGGGTGAGATCTGTGTAAAAAGTTTATTAGAGAAAACCTGATTTGAGATTATTTCAAGTGGATAGAATCTAAGAGTATAGTGCTTAAAATCGTTCAACGATTTCCATAATATTGAAACAAAGAAAATATGGATTTTTTTTTTTACAAATATAATTGAGCTATTCGAGTGTAAAAAATTTGAGTATAGTGCTTAAAATCGTTCAACGATTTCCATAATATTGAAACAAAGAAAATATGGATTTTTTTTTACAAATATAATTGAGCTATTCGAGTGTGAAAAATTAAAATGACGCGATAGCAGAATACAGGAAAACTATCGGAGAATTATTTTGATATTAGCGACAGCGCGGAGTGTGTTCTTTCGTAATATTTATATATAACATTATAATATATTCCTTTCGAGCGTTACATAACGTTCAAATCGCTTCGAATCTATAGAAACGTTTTCTCGAGATTCTGTCCTTTTCCTGTATTAGACTATTTTGAGAATTTTCCAGGACAGAGACTTCGCTCATACGAATAAAGCGAACTGTCCTCTCTCTCTCTCTCTCTCTCTCTCTCTCTCTCTCTCTCGCACAATTTAGTTTTCGCTAATTGTATCATTTTCTCCAATTTTTCTCTTTGTTAGCATGCTTCCGCTTTATTAATACTATTTTTTTGTAGCGAGATTTTTTGTCCTTAGAACTTAGACGCACTTTATAGCAACTCCCATTTCAGTCGCACTGTCATATTTATTTTAAAGATCCTTGTCATGTGTTTTGCTCATGATTAAAACAAAAAAAAATGAGAATAGTCTGTTGTATAAAAAATATAAGTATTTCATCGGATTTTCGTGTGATTTACGTGTACAAAATATCCAATAATCTTCACAATCTCAATGCATTCGCACCGCACTGTCGTATTGTTGCAATTAGATCCTCTAGAAACGCGTCTTAATATATCGTTAAAATAATTCCGGGAGATTCTTAATATACTTTTTATCAACTAAATATGCATATAACTGTGCCAATTGATAACATATTTCCGATTGTATATATACGCGATGTCGTATTAGCTGAACTTGACTCGAAGAGAAGTTGCAAGATTATTTAGATTTCAGTAGTTTCGAGTAATCCACCCTCGAAAATACTACCCCTTCACGTTTTTGCGTTAGTCGTATTCGTATACTCTATATATATATGTATATATATATAGTTTATACCGTTTAATCCTGCCTCCCTGCCTAGAGCGTGCGTAGAGATGTGAATTTTATTCATAATTTATACATTTAATCGAACGATCGCCAATTGGCACGTTGATGGTACGCTATAAATTAGTATAAATGTTACGTATTCTCGAAAAGCAGTTCTCCTGAAAATTGAAAAAGAATCACGAGATAATTTTTTGGATTAGTAATACGTTATGGAAATGAGTGAAGACGCGATTTTGTTAGAAATGTTAAAAACATATAACTGGCTAAAGAAGAATATTCATAAATTAGTTACGAAGTTTGCGTATTCAAATTGAACAGTTTTGATCATTTTATACTGTTTTACGCCAAGCTGTGATAGCGCGCGATAAGAAAAAAGAAATAATTTAGTAGGAGATTGCGAAATCTTTTCCCTCTCAATCGTTTCTTATTGTCACCTGCAAAAACGATTGGAAGAATAGATAAAAGTGATCGTCTAAACTCACATCTCTGTTGCAGCGTGGTACTGAACGTTCCCGCATTTACCACTATAACACAAACACGCAAAACACACACGTTACACATACACGTCAAGTATTAACTTATTTAGGAACCTTTTTGGAACCATTACGTAGCGCCCCTGTCACGAATCACGAACGTATTTTGCCATCTGTCACAATATTTCGTCACATCAATCCCTGATCAAATATGTATAAAGCCCAATCTCGATCACGTCACATCTGTTCTCTCATTCAAGTTCTATGATCCTTATCACAATATATTTTTACAGTATATATATGTATGGACATCGTATAAAAAAATCATCTCCACGATTTTTCTTCTCCTCAAAATTTATTCGAAGCTTACACCCATTTTCTTCTAGTAGAAAAAGAAGAGACCCAAGATAGACACGAACGATTTTAGATATTCTGCCTTATAATAGGAAATTTTCAGCGTTCTCCTCTTCATGTTCAAAAGCCATTCTCAGTCAAGACGAAAGGAGCTGAAAATTTTCTATCGCGATATACATATATTGTTCGACTCTTTTCCAAATGTTCGAATGTATGCTCTTCTCTGCTACAAATTCCCCAATAATTCTCATCACAATTACCAATTATTGTACGAATGTTCACGAATTTAGCAATAATAGTCTGATGCCTGGGGTGAGCGATAGAAGATTTCCGTAACTGGATGGATATTACCCTACTTCCTTTTTATTTTATTTTATTTTATTTTATTTTTTTTTATTATGAATTCTAGAGAATTGTTCTTTCGTGCTTCTTGCGGTATCGTATCTCGAT
>NW_021853592.1:2212724-2224141 GCF_003651465.1 Formica exsecta | reverse complement strand
TCAGGGGATCAATATATAAATATAACCCGAGCGTGACAGCCAAACGACTGTTATGTATCGAATAGTCAATCGCAGAGAAATTTGCAGCGGAGACATATTTTATAAATAGTTGACCCTACATTGCACGATATTGGCTTTAGGCAAGGATACAAATCACACGACCCGGATTTCTATTATGAAAAATCTTGCCACCTTTAGATATTCTTTTAATAATACGCAAACAAAGCAGCGTAATCTCGCTAGAAGAAACACGCGTTTTCGTATTTTTCATACGAAATTTGCTGTTGTTTTTTTTATTTTCAAAATTGATTAACGGAAAGAGAAATCTTGCAATGGAGGGTTAAAACTTGCGTTGGGTCAGATTTCGTTCTGATGGAAGAAAACACTGTAACAATGATTTAATTCTTCTGTCATTCTTCTGAAAACTAATCTAAAAATCGAGAAAGTTAAATTTTCCGTGGGACATTTAATCCTTTGCATTTTTAAAAATGTATTTAGAACATTGGAAAAGCTTGGAATTTTAAGTTTGCCGTAATTCGAAGCGCATTAGTAAATACACATAGAAGGAACACTCAAGAAATGAGTCTCTGGCATAAATTTAAACGCTAATTCACGTAATGCTTGGATATCACTCAAATTATACATATATGTTAACGTTTGAGCGATCTGTAAGACAAAAAGAGGAAAAGTTAATTTTGCCTAATACACATTTTAGTCGATCATAATATAGAAAAAACGGAAATGGAAAAACTTTTGTCATTGGTAATTCACAAATGCACATTAGAAAGCATTTTAATCAAACTTTGTTAATACATTCTATGAACCTAACATGTTTCTATATCATTCATGTTTCTGTCACATGAAACACTACATTCCATTGTATGTGACAAATTCAGGATGCTATATAAATTCTTTATTTCCGAAAAAAAATTAGAAATATGCACATATTGGCGCGTAGCAAAATTTGTTTAACGAAAATAGTGCCAAATATTTTATAAACAGATTAATTACGATTACATTGAAATATTCCCTTAAGTTTTTTTTTTTATAAGCTCTACTGCATGTGAATATAAATGCACTTCATTTTATAGCTAAGGACGTGCATCGACGTGGTCAGTTTCCGCGTATTTTGGAATAAATTTGGCCGTAATCGTAATTTTAAAACAATATTTAGAAATAAGCAATTCATTAATTGCTCTTACACAGAACTCTTTTTACTCTTCGGATATTCGTTGAGAATATTTGTCACCTGTCCAAACGGCATATTCGGCTTGAAACTTTATTAAAAGTAAAAAATCGACATTTATATATATATATATATATACAAAAAATTGACGCCATCTTTTCTATACCGTTGCAAATGACAACGTAAAAGCGCATTGTGTTCCTATATCTTAATCTCTCAGTGTCAAACATTTTTATAAGACTGTCGATTTTAATAATAATATTTATATGAAATCCCAATATATAAGAGATCGAGTGTTAATTTATGTCACGTAGTGTTCTCGTTGAAACTATTGTTTGTCTTCCAGTTTGTAATTTCACTAATTACGTCGTTCTTTGGCTTTTAACACCTCGTCTCTTCCAATGGCTTGCCAGACTAGCAATAAACGAGTCCTTGAGAAAATCATCGACTTTTGACGGTAATCGCATGTTATTGTTCCAATTTAACTTCGAGCTCGCTCATCTTCCGGGTTCAGGGGATCAATATATAAATATAACCCGAGCGTGACAGCCAAACGACTGTTATGTATCGAATAGTCAATCGCAGAGAAATTTGCAGCGGAGACATATTTTATAAATAGTTGACCCTACATTGCACGATATTGGCTTTAGGCAAGGATACAAATCACACGACCCGGATTTCTATTATGAAAAATCTTGCCACCTTTAGATATTCTTTTAATAATACGCAAACAAAGCAGCGTAATCTCGCTAGAAGAAACACGCGTTTTCGTATTTTTCATACGAAATTTGCTGTTGTTTTTTTTATTTTCAAAATTGATTAACGGAAAGAGAAATCTTGCAATGGAGGGTTAAAACTTGCGTTGGGTCAGATTTCGTTCTGATGGAAGAAAACACTGTAACAATGATTTAATTCTTCTGTCATTCTTCTGAAAACTAATCTAAAAATCGAGAAAGTTAAATTTTCCGTGGGACATTTAATCCTTTGCATTTTTAAAAATGTATTTAGAACATTGGAAAAGCTTGGAATTTTAAGTTTGCCGTAATTCGAAGCGCATTAGTAAATACACATAGAAGGAACACTCAAGAAATGAGTCTCTGGCATAAATTTAAACGCTAATTCACGTAATGCTTGGATATCACTCAAATTATACATATATGTTAACGTTTGAGCGATCTGTAAGACAAAAAGAGGAAAAGTTAATTTTGCCTAATACACATTTTAGTCGATCATAATATAGAAAAAACGGAAATGGAAAAACTTTTGTCATTGGTAATTCACAAATGCACATTAGAAAGCATTTTAATCAAACTTTGTTAATACATTCTATGAACCTAACATGTTTCTATATCATTCATGTTTCTGTCACATGAAACACTACATTCCATTGTATGTGACAAATTCAGGATGCTATATAAATTCTTTATTTCCGAAAAAAAATTAGAAATATGCACATATTGGCGCGTAGCAAAATTTGTTTAACGAAAATAGTGCCAAATATTTTATAAACAGATTAATTACGATTACATTGAAATATTCCCTTAAGTTTTTTTTTTTATAAGCTCTACTGCATGTGAATATAAATGCACTTCATTTTATAGCTAAGGACGTGCATCGACGTGGTCAGTTTCCGCGTATTTTGGAATAAATTTGGCCGTAATCGTAATTTTAAAACAATATTTAGAAATAAGCAATTCATTAATTGCTCTTACACAGAACTCTTTTTACTCTTCGGATATTCGTTGAGAATATTTGTCACCTGTCCAAACGGCATATTCGGCTTGAAACTTTATTAAAAGTAAAAAATCGACATTTATATATATATATATATACACCAAATTGACAAGCCATCTTTTCTATACCGTTGCAAATGACAACGTAAAAGCGCATTGTGTTCCTATATCTTAATCTCTCAGTGTCAAACATTTTTATAAGACTGTCGATTTTAATAATAATATTTATATGAAATCCCAATATATAAGAGATCGAGTGTTAATTTATGTCACGTAGTGTTCTCGTTGAAACTATTGTTTGTCTTCCAGTTTGTAATTTCACTAATTACGTCGTTCTTTGGCTTTTAACACCTCGTCTCTTCCAATGGCTTGCCAGACTAGCAATAAACGAGTCCTTGAGAAAATCATCGACTTTTGACGGTAATCGCATGTTATTGTTCCAATTTAACTTCGAGCTCGCTCATCTTCCGTTTCCGGTCTGCAAAGACGACGTTACTCGCGTGTCAACTGACTTTTCGATTTGTGAGAGTTCGAAATGTACGACGTTCGTATATACAGGATGCCCCATTGCTACTGAGTGTCCTCTTGTATCGTAAATATCTCTTTACCTTCCCTTAAATAGCTTAGCTCCAAATTTTTATCGAGATAAAATCAGTTTTGGAAATTTCCTGAGAGAAAAGATTCTATTACATCTTTTTTTTTTTCAGTGTGTTTTACTCTGAAAGAGCGCATCCTCGGAGATTATAAAGACTCTATAAATCGTTACTTTTAAATAAAAACTCCACGATTATCGAAGCTTCAACCAGGTTGAACCATCGTCATTTTTCTCTCATTGTTAATTCATCTTCTAATATCTGAAGGGACAATCCGCAGGATATAGTGGGACACCCTGTATACGCGCACACGCACACACGTGTATGCATGCATACATTTAATTCTGTACAATTAGAGAACCCGATTTAACGATCGGCATGACTCGTGGCGATGAGCCAAGATAATTAAAGCAAGATACACCGTAGCAGTACGTCGGGGTGTCCGTCGTGTCGGCGTAACGCTCCTCCCCTCGCCCCCCGTTTGTAATTTGTGTAACACTTTTTGATCGTTTATCGATATACCGTACACTTGTTAACGCTATATATATAATATAAATATAAATATATATAAAAAAAATATATCTGTTTTACGCGGTGATTCTCCCCCGGTTGAGACGCGCCGTCTCGTCGATTGATCCGATCATGTTCGAACGATATATCGGAGCTCGGTGGAAGGACGTGGGGGAATTACCAGCGTCCCCGAAGGACGAGAGCGGTATTTCCAAGCGTAGGGAAATCTATTGTACATTGATTATTGATACATTAATTATGATAACAATAAATTATATACAAAGTCCAAAGAACGTATCTGCGTCAATAATTTCGCTTTAGTTTTTCTCGACAGTTTTTTTCTTTCTCTCTCTCTCTCTCTTTCTCTTTTCAATTCGTTTCTTTCTCGTTTCCATTTTCATTCTGTCCGTCCACGCGCGGTTAGACTGACATTTTAATTTCGGACCCGATATATGCGCGGTCCAGGTGGTTGGTCTCTGCAATTTTTCTTCGTTTTATTACATAGTAATTTCTACGGATTGAATCCTCGTTTTTCCCCGATATGCAATGCGACATCTTTGTTCTTTTCTTTCTTTCTCTTTTTTTTTTTTTTGCTCTTCATATCCTCTTATTGATGTAATGGACTCTCCCATATATTTTGCTAAATCAATGAATAAATAGACTAGCAAATGTCAATAATAAAAAATAATAGATATTGCATATTCCAGGTCGCGGTCTCGGAAATCTTACAATGACCCGAAACATCGAGCGTGCACGTAACGAGTGTCTTACAATTAGCCTCGACCAAGGTCCGAGAGGAAAGTGGTACACGACTGCACGTAATAATGTATCATTAATAATCGTACATAAATTAAGCGAACAAAGCGCGACGCTACACGAACGTCGTCGCCCAATTAGAGGGTCAGGCGGAAAAGGGAGTATGTAGTACAATCACGCGACGTGTGAATGGGCAACTTTTTTTTTTTTTTTTTTTTTTTTTTTTTTTTTTTTTTTTTTTTGCTCTTCATACCGTATCTTTTTACCGCAATGCCGGATTCGTCGCTCGACCGGATGGCAATATGTGTGAGTAATGCCCTTACAATGCCTGTCTGTGTAACTGTGGATATTACGATCTTTTTTTCTTCGTCGTTATATATTTCATAATTCGTTTCGTTTAAGTAGCACGAATTCCCGTTTAGTGCCGAGTCTGGGCTCTTCGTCGCATTTGCATCGACAGATAGACAGTACCTTAAATTGTAGTTGCAGAAATTTATTGCTGGGAAGAAGAATAAAATGATTAATAAAAATGACATATCTTGGTCTTGGATATCGTACTAAATAAATATGTGATAAAACACATTTTTATAAGCCTTTTGTTTCGGGATTTTAAGGATTTTGATTGTGAAAATCAAAATATCCTTGCAATCATATACATATACACGATCTTGTTGCTGTATAAGACTATGATAAGAAATTTATTGCTGAGAAGAAGAATAAAATGATTAATAAAACTGACATATCTTGGTCTTGAATATCGTACTAAATAAAGGTGTGATAAAACACATTTTTATAAGCCTTTTGTTTCGGGATTTTAAGGAATCAAAAGATTGTGAAAATCAAAATATCCTTGGAATCATATATATATATATATATATACACGACCTTGTTGCTGCTGTATAAGACTATGATAATATGGCTATTAATTGAAGCAGCAAAGGTTTAATATATATATTGCCAAGGCTTTATTCATGCAAATGCGTCACTGCCCATTCTCGTGTTTCAGTGATTTTTATGCCATTAGCTCTGATGCAAAACGTAAGCGTTATAGCTTACTTCTAGATACGTTGTATAATACACTTTTTTTTTCGTTCACATAAATTATGTCGCATTCGTCGTCTTCGTCTTCGTCAAGTGGAAACTTGATCAAAGACTCACTGCTTAAGAGGCTTTCCGCTGCGAATATCACGCGACCTCGTCACGATGCTGTTATTTCCGCATGCGATTTGCGTTTCTCACGTCGATGAAATATAGAATGCGTTATGTAGATTTTCTCTTAGCATTAATTTTGTTTCTTATAGCCGTTAATTTGCTTATTACTCATTAGAGCACATACGTTTATAGACGCGCTTAGGCATGAATTTACGTGAAAATGAAATTTTTCTCTCGCATACACTGTAACTTTGATTTCTTATTCGTTTATTCGAAAGTGGCTTATTCGCTTGTATATTGTCACCCTACATATCGTCGTCTTCGTAGAAAAGATGGATCCTTTTTTATTCTTGGATTTATCCGTTATACGGAAAATCACTGCACGTATCTCCTGCTCTGAGATTTTTAGAATTGTCAACTGCGAAACACGTGCCTTTATTTTAGCATAAATGCATTTTAATGTTTATACCAAGGCTTATCTCTTCGTATTATCGCTAAAATGGCCATTATAATTAAAATACGATAGAATTTTTAGCAAAATCTACGATAAAAAAATATCGAGTATAACAAAGAATTTTTAATGTTGCTTGAAAAAAAAAGCAGCAGCGATCTTCAACGACGCGTTTGCTATAAATATCACAATGTCTGTTAATATATTGAAAGTATCACTGTTTCTCCGTGCATGTAGATCTTTACAAGTAGTTTATGTACAGATTTTATATAGTTATAGATACCATCTCGACTCACATGGAATAATTTTCCCGAAAGCTTTTGTCGTGTTCACATCGATCATCGATATCTTTTTTTCGAGCGCAATAGAGATTCATAATAAAAAAAAAAGAATGAAAGAGAATGCACCATAGCATGCGTGCATATACACATCACACAAGCCTTACATTTACATACTCAAATATTATCAAGATTTTTATCATTTTATTTTTCTCATCTCTCCTTGTGTTTAGCGAAACTTCTATCCCGGTCGTCTGACTGAAATCTATTTACAGATGTCGAAGCCGACAAGCAAGAGATATCTGATCAACGGGAGAACAATAATTCTGTGTACACCGCTGAAAAATCTTCGGATAAGCGAACGACGAACGGCGGGGTCGAGGTGAACAACGCGGGCGTCGTAAATTCGCCAGATCTCAGCCCGGTGAAAAACGCGCGAAATGGGGAAGCAGAGGAGACGGAAGTTAGAAAAACGAAGGTGAGTTCGTCGTTTATAAATTGCCTATCACTATGTAATCTATTTTTGCATTTTTTGACAAAAGTTATTATTTTTTTGTCCAGAGATGGCCAACTGATAAAGCCTATTATATAGCCAAGGAGCTCCTCATGACAGAACGAACGTACAAGAAGGATATGGATGTTATTAATGTGGTAAGTAAAAAATTATTGCGCCAGGCTAGAGGAAGCTAGCGAGAAATGTTCGAGAAGAAGATTAGTTTTTCTTAAATCCTTGAAAAAAAAATCAGAATTACGAATCGTCTCTTTATGCGCAGTGGTTCCGGGAGGAAGTTTCCAGGGAAGCAGAATTAGAAGGGGAATCGGTGGTTTCTCTAATCGAGCTGCTCGCCGACGTGCACGGTCCGTGCCTTCAAGAGATGGAGGCACGCCTGGCACGCTGGGAGAGCAACGCTCGTCACAATATCGGCGACTTTTTGTACAATACGCTCTTGAATATCCTGCCTCTCTACGACCAGTACCTCGAGAATCTAATTCCTGTGTTGGAAAAAATGGAATATTCCATGCGGACGTCGCGACGCTTCGATCAACTCTGCCGAGATTTCGAATCGCAGAAGCATTGCTATCTGCCGTTGACTTCTTTTCTTTTGAAACCTTTACAACGATTATTGCATTATAACAGTATTATTGACAGTGAGTATGGATTAATATCGATTATCCACACACACACAGTTTTCAACGTAACTCTTAATTTCTCATACGGTGATGTTGTTCTTTTAGGATTATTAGATCATTATCCGAAAGACCATACCGATTTTGAGGATTGTTTAGCAGCGAGAGATAGACTTGGCGAGACATTACTCGAGGGACTCACAATTATAAACCAAGCGGTGAGAGAAAATTATCGCGCTGTATATTAAACGAGAATACATTATATTATTGGAATGGTTCAGGAAAAATTAAAATTAAATTGTTTCAATGTTTCTAATTTGCTTTTCATCATTGCAGGAGAACCTGGTGCAATTGTGTGAAATGCAACGGGACATTACTGGCTTTGACAATCTAGTGCAAGAAGGTCGAAGGTTTATTAGACAAGGATGCCTACAGAAGTATAGCCGTAAAGGTTTTCAACAACGTATGTTCTTCTTGGTAAGTCTTTTGCGTATTTCTCATCAAGAGTGTGTGTGACACAACGCGACGAAATTAATTTCGCGTTTATCTTTACAGTTCTCGGACGTGTTATTGTATACATTCCGTACTCTACAACCAACGCAATGCTTCCGTGTACATGGTCAACTATCATTGAAAGGAATGAAGATTCAAGATGCAGATAATAAGACTGGGACAGATTTCGCGTTTATTATTGACGGACAAGGAAATCAGTGAGTATCAAGTTCCTCGAATTATATTGCGTAATTAAGAAGATAATAGTGAAGAGATACTAATGATCGTTAAAAGGCCATATATTATTGAGAAGTCAACTAACAAAACTGACTTTATTGAAGCGCATGTTTGATAAATTTACCACACGTTTAAGCAGTATCCAGATATTAATGAAGCAACGCGCACGTACATGCAATAATGTGCTGTATCAAATTACTGCACGTATATTGTTTCATTTGGATACTGCTTAAACGTGCGTCAAATCAATGTGATGCGTCCTCATGTCTTTTTATCGCTCGCGTTTAAAATTACACTCTTAAATTTGAATCATTTTGTTTCTGCAGGTCGTTAACAGTTGCAGCAAGTAACGAAGAAGAGAAAGAAAGATGGATAGAAGATTTGAACATGGCTATAATGCAAGCTGATGCATCAGATGCCAAGTTGCCGTATTTAAGTTTAAAGTCTTGTAGTAAGTAATCGCTAAGCAACACAAAAAATTTTTTTATCAAATGAAAGTAAAAAGGTTCTATTTAAACTTTCTTTTCTTTTATACAAAAGTTTTAGGTTCAGCCGATGAAGTGGGAGATGGTGTAGGATTAGAAGTAGATCGAACTAGTTGCGGAGGTGCAAAAGCTTCACAACGTAGCAATACTACAGTTCATGTTTGCTGGCATCGCAATACAAGTATTAGTTACAGCGATCAATTACGAGCATTTCAGGTATGTTGGAATTCTGGATTATATATGTATCACACATATACACATACACACATACATCTTTTTCATTGTGCGAGAGATTTGTATATTCTATATAAGAATGAATCAACATATGTTTCAGAATCAGCTTAGTGGATTTCTTCTACGGAAATTCAAAAATAGCAATGGTTGGCAAAAGCTTTGGGTTGTATTTACCAACTTTTGCTTATTCTTCTACAAGTCTCATCAAGATGACTTTCCCTTGGCTAGTTTGCCATTATTAGGATATACTGTATCCACACCGTCGGAAAAAGACGGGATTAATAAGGATTTTGTATTCAAGCTACAATTCAAGAATCATGTATATTTCTTCCGAGCAGAAAGTGATTATACTTTTGGAAGGTAAATATGTAATATATTCTTATAATTTAAAAAAACTTTGTTATATATGAATATATGATTATTGATCATATATTTAAATTTTTGTCTTATATATCAATGTTTAAGAAAAATATAATAAACTTACATTTTTTCTTTTTTAGATGGATTGAAGTCATTCGAAGTGCAACTCAACAAAGCCATATGCCCACTAGCATAAATGGGAAAGAAGAATATTAGAATTAAATCTATGCACGATAATTAAATAATTATTAAGAAATGAACCATTTATTAAGGAATTGTGCTATATAATATGATTTTAAGATGGTACGTAACGAGAAAGTCTAAATCTTTGGCCTTATTATACATGAAATCAAAAATCGCGTGTATGTGTATCTCGGATTTTATATCCGATCAAAATTAATCAGTTCTCTGGAAGAATAACTCATGTTTAATTACATCTTCTACTATTATGTAAATTATGAATTTACACACTAATAATATCTTGCAAGCATTTATTAAAACTAACTTTTTAATCATAATTCTTTTAATATTATATTTCCAAATTTGAATTATTCTTCTGGAGAGCTTCACAATTTTGAAGACAGTTAAAAATTATAATACAGATAATAAATATAACGATAGAGATATTATAGAAAATTAGAGACAAAAATATAAAGAGATTTTATGTACAAATTGCAAAATTTTTTGATATGTGATTTTTATGCTTTTAATATATACTTAGTAACTGGCATTAAATATATTTAGTGATGAGAATCTCGATATTATGTCACAAACTTATGGAGAATATTATTCGTAAAAGAGAATATACATATATAAAAATAAATAAAAATTTGTAAATACATATTTACACATATATATCACAATCGCATATGTTTAGAAATTTTTTATTGAAGCTTTTTTTATATCTGTTCTATATTGGGCGATACTTGCGTGGATAATTCGCAATCGATTATAACGATATAAAAGTATACAATGTATTTTTAGACATTTGTCTTTAACAACAAAGATTTTGTTATAAATTTTATGCATTATACATAATTGACTGAGTCTGCGCTCTTATTCAATGTATATAAAATTAATATAACATTAGAATTGTATCTAATAATATATTTACATTAGCAGTACTTTTTCAAGACGCATTTTGTTATATAACGTAAGTAAAGATTTGGTGACATTATTGCAAGAAATAACACACGTATTAATATCGGACCAATTTTATAATCGAATCTATTTAATCAATCATTGTCTTCAATAAGACAATAATATTTTGCGCATTTTTCTTTCTGTAAAATCTAATTTAAGTAGAATGCATAACATGAGAGTTATGTTGTAAGTCGTAGATGCACTATAAGAAGATGCTTATAATTTTATTCAATTTTTAGTAAATGGTGCCATCGCGACTTTTATAATTAATACGACATAGTATCTGCAAAGAGACTAGAAGAAATTTTTTTGTAAGATGGCACGATATTGTATAACGCTACATAACAATGTTTTTGCTATCTCTATTGTGTGGCTATTTAAATGACGGTATTTGTACACCCCGTCCAGCCTAAATAATAAATCAAAGATATAAATAATTATTAAGTTAGTTGTTAAGCATGTTTAATTATGATTTTATATTGTATAAATGCCTAAAAAAGACTTGGAAATGTATCAATCTAATTAAATGTCTTTTTATCAACAAAAGACATTTAAGAAGACGTGTTTTAAATTTTTATGTCATTTAGGGAGATTGTTTGTTGTGTAATTTAGATTATAATTAATATATAACATGAAAGAGAAAAAAGAGAACTAGAATTATATATATATATATATATAT
>NW_021853592.1:2196257-2212337 GCF_003651465.1 Formica exsecta | reverse complement strand
TATAATAATCGTTAAAATAAAAAGCTATAAATATATATATTTAGAAATGAAGGCTTATACACAGATGCTTCATGGTACGAAAATATATCTACATAGAGATTTGTTTAAGATAAATCATAGACTGGTTTTTAAACCTCTACTTTGCCTCATCAAATATCTGATGTACAATACTTGCTGAGCGTTCAACAATCTAACAGATAGTATAACATTGTTGTAGTATGAGACTAATGTATAATATTATTGTAGTATGAGAACAAGAGATTTCCTTTGCTATCTGCTTCATCAGATTGGAAAGTATCATTATTAAACAACATTATGAGAGTATACTTGCTTCTTGTTTTAATTGCGGAAGATGCAAATAAAAAGGACAGACTTATATCTGCAATAAAATTACGATATAAATATATACGATAGTATATAAATACAACAATAAAATCAGTAGGAAAAATCATAAGGAATATACTGTGTTCTAGTGAAATCAAAGTGTGTTAAAGAATTTGCATGAAAACATAAGATATGTGTAATGTTCGCTATAATGGATAGATTATACAATATTGGTTCTCTTACAGTAGCGTGCCAATTTTGAGAAATTGTTTTCTGGTTCAATCAATATATCGAAATAGTCAATGTATTTCAAATACATGTATCTTCCATCAATAAATCCATTGTATATTTCACAAGAGGTACAGCTTTTCTCAAATTATCTTCTATGACCAAGATAAATAAATGAATGTAACATTATAATTATCCTGTTATCAGCATATTTTGTTGCAATAAACATATCAATAGGATTGCGAACATTTTTTTTATATTAATATTGAATATTTCCCAAGGTATATAGTTACTAATATATTCATCTTTTTTTTCATTTAGTTGTGGGGACTTTCCACGTATTTGATGTTGTACTTTTTGTAATTCCTGTTACTATTCTATAGTAAATTATTCAGAGATGAAATGATGTCAATGATTACTTTCAATAATGCGATACAACAGAATATTATTTATCATGTCTCTTCTGAAGCAGGTATAATTTAAAAAAAAAACTGGTTTATAGAGTTGATCCTATATTACATAACTACTTTGACTGCTTCGGCAGATGAAACATTTTCTGATGAAATTTATTGTACAAGATATCTAAAAAAAGATATTATTTTTCTCTGCATAGATTCGGAAATATCTATATTAAAGATTAAAAATAAAAATAAATAATAGAATCTTCTTCGATTAATTTTAAAAGATTTTACACAAATAAAACATAATATGTATATTATATATAATATATTCAAAATATTCAGCAGAGCTATGTACAAATGATAATCATATATCCTCGACAATTTTGCTTCTTTTAAGTGTATCCATATTTATTTAAAACTATTTGATACAGTTGAAAATTTTATTAAAAAAGAATTCACTAAGTTATATTATTTTTTATATTTGATAGTTTCAATACATCCTGTCTACTAACATTGAGGATTGATCTTCTAGGAAATAACATCACATTTCTTGATTGAAATTTCGCGCAAGAAGCGAATGATTGTGGATGATACATCGAGAAAGACAAATAAGAAAAAAATTGTATTAATCTGCTGTTGTAATCATATTTATCCTTATGGTAGCCTCGTTAATCGAAGCTATACGCTTAGACACGTTGTATCGCACGTATACGAGCGTGAGAAAAAAATTGCCGGTAATGTATGCTAAAATGGTTTTAGTAATAAACTTAATGAGTTTTGGTATCGTATACATTCCTATGATTATCATCTTACATTGAGCGAATTTAATAAGCCAATGACGCATTCATGAATATTTGTTAAAATATAACATACAGGATATATAGGCCAAAATGCGTACTACGATCGGGAAAAAAATACAAAAATTAATTATAGGATTAATCAATCTTTCTACAACGTTTCGTTGTCAAGAGACTCAATCTTGAAAGTTGGATGATGATATATTTTTTTTTCTCTCTATTAATAACTTCTGCTATTAATTGGGATCTATTTTCGCTTTTTACGCATTATAGTTTACGATTATAATGAAATTGTACTTAGAATAATTTAATTTTTAAAAATTCATGATTGACAAAATGTAAGAACAGATATGTTTATAATTGATCCTAATTAAAACTGACAAGAAACTTTTCATATACTTTGTAAAAAACGTACGACGCAAATAAAGAAAACGTAACTAGTAAATCATATAACAACAAATAGTAATTAGTTTAATGCGTAGGAATGTATTCCATCGGAATTATTAAAAAAAAGGCCATACGTAATACATATACCTCATATACTTTTTTGTTTTTACCGTTTCGAAGATTATACGACGCACGCATTGACATAAATAAAGATATAAATTGCTAATTATTCGTAATTATTTATAATAACGCAAAAAGTATTAGTAACAATTAGCTTCCGCAATTGGCAATTATCATTTGTAATAATCGATTTATTCGTTTTCTTTGCATATATACATTTATGTTGCCGCTAATTTTCTCGCCGGAAGTTGAAAAAACTAGAAATCACGGTATTTCCATTTCATATCTTGAGGAAAAAAATACATTAGGATTCCCGCAATTATATATTCCAGGATGACTTTCAAGATGGTCAACGATATTCGACAATTGCTTCTTCGATATCAGCAAAGACAATCGCTTATAATCGACGTGAAAAACTATGATGTTCGACAACCATATTGTCTTGTCCATATACAGTATGAAGTAATAAATTTATATTCATCGACCGCGCGCGCGCGCGTAATCTCCTAGTCACATGTTAATCGCTAATCACACACATATTACATATTATATTTGCATATTATATTCGATGAAATATTTTTCTCTAACTTGAAGACTAAGTAGAGATATAGTTTCAAGATTATATTTATCTGTATTCATCTTGACTCCTTTTCGACCTAGAAGAAACAATGACCGTAATGATATAAATTGATAGATTTTATTGTCTTTTTATGGTCAAAATTTTAAATTCCGGTTGATTCTGTACATTATTTTTGTACAAGATAAAAATGCTTATATCAAAAATATCGTCTACTTAGATAATCAAAAATATCTTCTATTTAGATAGAAAGATAAATAATTGAAGACAGATTATAGATTCTTTAAAAAAATTGTTTTTCGCGTGCATTTATTTATTCTTTAGCATCATTATTTCCTGATCACATGCACATACATTTTCATTTATTAGAAATACAATTTGCGCCAAGTGAAATATAGCGATCAGGTCAATCTAAGTTAATATAGCGGAGGTTATCGTAGATTCATTTGATACAAACGCATGACGACTTTCGGATTGAGAGCAATCTTATAATTTTTAGTTACTTAAACAAATATTTCTTCTCGTATGTCTCATGCACTTTATGCTAAGTATGCAAATCATAAATCACTGTAAGAAAATTTAAAAAACGCTGATGACGGACGAGCGACGAACTATCGCTTGTTTTTTTTTTTTACGCGTTATTTTTAAGTAAATTATTATTTCTAAGTAAATAAATTAGCGTAATCTTTTAAGTCAATTAAGATTTGTTACTTTCCATTCGATTTAATTCCAATAATATATCAAATTGTAAAAATATTAGGATTCACAAAATTCTTAGAAAATAATTTAAAAATTTATCCTGTTTTATCTTGTTAGTCATTCTAACCAACATGATATTTTCTTAACTTAAAATTAATTAGTGGTTGAAATATTTTGCATTATAAATTGACCAACTATTGATGAAACGATAGCATTTTATAAAAGTTTGTATAATCGATTCCTAACTCTGAGAAATCTGCGGTTGTAACAGATTGCAATAGTTTTGCAACATGAATTAGAAAACATTTTATCTCTCATGAATACGGAGAATATATATTTTACAGTTAATCTTCTTCTTATATCTTAATTCACGTTTTTTTAATGTGCACTTCACGGAATATGTGCACATTTCGTAGAAACATATACATATATGTATCGTGCGCAATTATTTGAAATCTAAATAAATCGCGTAATTTGTGTGTGTTTTATTCTTTATTACATACATTTTGATTAATAACTAAATGAAGATGTGTAAAGAACGCTTTAATAATTTTTAAGAAATATTTTTACGTTTTTACCTCGTAATATTGTATTTATATTATAGAGATAGCTTATGCTGGAAATTTTGGACTTAAATAAAATTTTGGATTGAAAACAATAACATATGTGTGAATTTTATGTTTTAATATAAATTTTTTTCTCTTTACATTGTAGCGATTGTTCTTCTTCATACGGAGTATTTTGTGAAAATAGGCAGATCATGATTATCACTATGATAGAGTAAATAATTATGTATTATTAGCGATTATATCAGATGATAAATCTTTAAAATGGCATTGAAGCTCATCGTGAAAAATCCGCTGGAAGCTGCAAACGGCCTTCGTAAAACGCTTTGCATTATCAGCTTAGATATGTCATCTCCGAAGATTGTTTGACAATTAATCATTAAATCATTGGTAATGTCAATGATCAATTTCACTCTTATCGAGTAACGCTTTCTTATATTATTTTTCATCGTTTAATTCATGAACTATCGACCACATGTGTGTAGGCATTTATTACATTTCTATATAAATAACTAACATCGATATGTGTGTCTATATATAATTATATAATACATTGTGTTTATAACAATAGCCAGACAATGTATAAATAGTAATAATGCAATAATCACAAAAGAAAGTTGCTTTGTCTATACGATTCTGTTACCTGTCAATACATCATGATTAAATCTCTTGTTTCAATAACTGTCTATATTGCCTGGCCTTCATGAGCATCGTTTATTTGAATCATACAACATAATAGTCTTTTACTATAAATAACTTTACTAAAATGAAAAATTCCTTTATTTTCCATACTTCTTTGAAAAGAAGCATTTAATCTATACGATAATACTAAAATTATTGCTTTAACATAAATGATTCTCAGGAGATTCTTATTTGAATATACTTGATATACTACTTAATTAATTTTATGAATCTATTCTTGAAATAACGAGAGAGACTCTCTTTTTGTCTTAGGATAGTTTTTTAAAACAAATTTGTTTTACATTGTTTTGTATTATATAATAGCATAAAATACCAGTTCATCAATGTCAATCGCAGGATAGACAAGAGTGAGAAGATCTGCGATGACAGACCCGTATCCCGTTCAGGATATATATATCCACCGCCGATTACCTTCACCTTGGCTACGCATCCAACGCATTTTTTGCTCCTGTTGTTTCTCAATCCGAGCTACGTTCAACGAAAGAGCCGGTGTTTTAGGAAGGAATGAGCGACCGAAGTGGGAGGCAAGATATAAAGACTTGGTAACTGCGGCTGATCGGGATAAGAAGCGGATATCATCATGTGGCAGTACCGGACGATCGGCCTTTTGGCCTTACTGCTGCTTGCAGCGTGTATCCAAGCGCGAGGTAAATTACTTTCGAATTTGTATCAACGTCTCGTTATCGTCATTAATAGTCTCATCTCTTTTGCCAGGATACATTTTATTTTTGTCATCATTTTTATTATAAAGCGAGAGAAGAATCTTGAGAATTGTAAGGCAATAAAACTATGACTTATTACTATCATTAAAAAAAGAATGATATTCTCAGTCTCCGAGAAATAATACAAGATGACATTACTTGTTTTTAAGATTTTAAACTATTAATAAGACGGTGATAATTTTTTCGTGACATAATACGTCTTCCTTTTTATAGCTTCGCGATCATTTCTTGCTTTCAAAGAAGGCTCATTATGAAAATACGAAATAGTCATGTAACATATAATTCAACTTTTTTCTCTATGCAGAAATCAATAACAAATCTTAAATACGGAACTTAGTTGCAACTACAGATAACAGATTACAGATAATTGAAGTACTTGAACTCTGACCCAAGATAATCCATTATTTTGCTTAATGCATATATAATTCCTTGTAAACATTCAGCAATTATTTGCACTTGCTGTATAATACAAGTAGAAAAGAAGAATTCATATAAAATATCATCAGAGATATATGAATATTTCGTATGATATCAACATGGTTGAAGTTACTTTTTCAACGATTTTTATGTTAACATTGAGGGTATAAAAAAACGATTCTCTCAATTTGTCGCAGAGACCGAATTACTGCGTTCGAAGCGTTACAGTGGAAGTGGAGGATCATACTCCTCCAGCAGTGCCAGCAGTTCGGCCAGCGCAAGTTCGTATGGGGGTGGTAGCAGTTATTCCAAATCCAATGCTCAAGCTGCCGGCGGTGCCACAGCAGGTGCCTCGGCATTGGCGAATGCCGCTGGATACGGAGGAGGCGGTGGTCATGATGGTTTCGGTGGCGGTGGTCATGATGGTTTCGGTGGCGGTAGCAGTGGTCTAGGAGGTGGCGGTGGTCTAGGAGGTAGTGGCGGTGGTCTAGGAAGTGGCGGCGGTCACGGCGGTTATGGAGGCGGTGGCTCTGGAGGTCATGGAGGTGGCAGTGGCAGTAGCGGTCTAGGTGGATTCGGAGGCGCCGGTGCTGGTAATTTCATTTTTATCGATTTAATCTTTTGCTTGTGCAATTAATCTTTTTTATATAAATGTTTTTAGGAACCGGAGGAGGCAGTGGAGGCTACGGTGGTGGTAAGTCTAAAACGAACCGGAGGAGGCAGTGGAGGCTACGGTGGTGGTAAGTATAAAACAAAAAAGTTCGCATGTATTATTAATATCTTTGTCAACTACGAATAATTAAATGTATAACTGAATGTATAATCATGCATAAAAAATATTTCGTTCCTCTTATAATGTATTTGCAAATATCTTATTTAAAAAAAGTAGTTATAATTATTTATTTATAATATATAATATATTGTGTAAATGTTTTTAGGATCCGCAGGAAGCAGTGGAGGCTACGGTGGTGGTAAGTATAAAACAAAAAAGTTCGCATGTATTATTAATATCTTTGTCAACTACGAATAATTAAATGTATAACTGAATGTATAATCATGCATAAAAAATATTTCGTTCCTCTTATAATGTATTTGCAAATATCTTATTTAAAAAAAGTAGTTATAATTATTTATTTATAATATATAATATACTGTGTAAATATTTATAGAAACCGGAGGAGGCAGTGGAGGCTATGGTGGTGGTAAGTATAAGACGAAAAAATATGCATGCATTATTAGTATCTTTGTCAATTGTAAATAATTAAATGTATATTGTATCTAACCATGCATAAAAAATTTGATTCTCTTCGCAATGCCTCTCCAAATATTTTATTTAAAAAAAAGTAGTTATAATTATTTATTTATATATATAATACACTGTGTAAATGTTTTTAGGATCCGGGGGCAGTGGAGGCTATGGAGGTGGTGGTAAGTCTGAAACATAAAAGTTTGCATTTAGTATAAAATCTTATATAGAAGAAAAAAAAAATAAATATATAGTAATTTTTATCGATTTAATCTTTTGCTTGTGCAATTAATCTTTTTTATATAAATGTTTTTAGGAACCGGAGGAGGCAGTGGAGGCTACGGTGGTGGTAAGTCTAAAACGAAAAAGTTTGCATATATTATTATTAGTATCTTAGTCAACTATGAATAATTAAATGTATAATTGAATGTATAATCATGCATAAAAAAAAATTTGTTCCTTGTAATGCCTTTCCAAATATTTTATAAAAAAAAAATAAATATATAGTAAAAAATTATAGTGCTTATTGTTAGTAATAATGGCGATAAAACTTGATATCTTTACCAACTTTCGTACTTTAACAAGATTGAGTATACAATAGAATATATATTGCAAAAAATATTACGCTGAAAAATTTACGCAGCCTAGAAATAACATAGAAGCAAGTATAAATATAATCGATTAGACGATATAAGCTTAATCTAGTTAGAATTTATTAATCCTAGCTAATCCTCGTTAATAAAATCCTAGATTTCATTAATTCTTTCACATGGAACATATAAACATATTAATATATATGCTACATAGAAAAGAATAATTCCGTGAACTATATACACTTTAAAAATGCTTTTGATCTTAGCCCTTGCTATAATAATTTCTTATAGTTTAATAAGAGCATTTACATATACGTATAACTTACTTTGATTAATATATATGATCTAATAATATATATTTTAAATATATTGCTATTTCCATTTTAACATACAAATTTGATCATTAATCGAAACACTTTTAGGTAGTGATCATGGAAGTGGAGTTGGTAAAGTTAGTGGAGGTCTTGGCGGTGGTCAAGGTGCATCTGGTGCCGGAAGTTACGGTGGAAGCGGTTCTTTAGGTCATGGTGGTGGTGGTGGTGGTGGCTCCGGAGGATATGGTAATGATGGTGCCGGTGGTGGTTATGGCAGTGCTGGTTCTAACGCAGGTAGTTACGGTGGTAGTAGTGCCGGTGGTTACGGTGGTAGCAGCGGCAGCTTAGGCGGTGGTTATGGAGGTGGTCGTAAGTGTGTATATGTAATAGATTTTTTGTAATAGTTTGTATTATTAGAATCTATTGGATAAAATATTCTTGATTTTTATATTTTCGACATACATTTATTATTTTAATGAGCTGTTCAATAATTTTGCAAACTTGATAAAACAACATTTTACTCTTCTCGCTTCTATGCGTATTTATAATATACCATAAATTTAATGGAAAATAACACATGTTATTTTTTGTGATAATTAGATGGAGGGCTTGGAGGTAACTCCGGTTTAGGTGGCGGACCTGGTAAATGGAGCGGCGGTGGCGCAGGTAGCGGACATGGTGGAGGTCTAGGTGGTGGACATGGAGGAGGTTTAAGTAGTGGACATGGAGGAGGCTTAGGTGGTGGCCATGGAGGTGCAGGAGCATCGGGTGGCGGTCTTGGAGGTGGTTTGGGTGGTGGGCATGGAGGAGGCTTGAGCGGTGGATATGGAGGTGCAGGAGCATCGGGTGGCGGTCTTGGAGGTGGTTTGGGTGGTGGGCATGGAGGAGGCTTGAGCGGTGGATATGGAGGTGCAGGAGCATCGGGTGGCGGTCTTGGAGGTGGTTTGGGTGGTGGCCATGGAGGAGGCTTAAGCGGTGGATATGGCGGAGCAGGAGGATTAGGTGGAGGTCATGGAAGTGGTTTGGGTGGTGGACACGGAGGAGGCTTAGGCAGCGGACATAGCGGAGCAGGAGGATTAGGTGGAGGTTCAGGAAGTGGTTTGGGTGGACATGGAGGAAGCTTAGGCGGATATGGTGGAGGTAATTTTTGGATACAGAGAATCACAAGTGATAAAGATTCAACGCTTGAAGAAAAATGGTTAATTACTTAGAAATTAAATGTGATCATATTGTATGATATTTCAGGTGGATGTTCTGGAGGATGCGGCGGAAGTAGCGGCGGAGCAAGTAATGCTCAAGCCAGCGCTAGCGCAAACGCCGGTGCAGGTAGTGGAGGATACGGAAGTCCCGGAGGTCACGGAGGTCCCGGAGGTCATGGATCGGGAGTAGAGTATGTATCGTAAAATATACAAATTAGACATTAAATAATAGATATTTTGATCGTTTTCGACCCGAATTATCTATAACTTTCAAATAGTAATATTTCGACATTTTTATAAAATTTGTAAGAAAAAAAGATTTTTAAAAAATACAAATTCCCCAAATTCGTCCTTCAAAGAATTTCTTATTAATGTCACAAATTGTATGAGTAGAATGTCCCGAATATTCTAAAAAGGATTATTATGATTTAACATTGTGTAAAAACATCAAAATTTTGTATGCTGTAAATTGATTCGCGTAGAGTTTTTCCAATAACGGAATAGATTTCAAGGTGAACAGGTTTCGAGAGAGAATGTTTCCGTAACTCCCGTTCGTCATACAATAATCAAAGATATGCAAATTATACTTGATTATGGAAATCAGCAAGACATGGTAATTTATTAAACAAATATGTCTGGATGAGACATAAAAGAACAAAAATGAATCTTAATAGCAACTACTAATAGTATCGTTTTCTTAACACATTTTGCATGTTTCATAAAATCTTCCATTTTTAAAAGTTATTTTAATAATTTTGCTGATTTCTTATTTATATAAAACTGTGATATTATTGCAACTACACGAAAAAAATTAAAAGTGATAAAAAAAGAACATTAGAAAAAGGAATAGAAAATGTGCCTGGAGTGTAAAAAATATTCTATGCAAATAACACATCAAATATTCTACAATATATTAATAATATATATAATTCTATTTTTAGTTCTGACTTATCAAAACTTAATATCTTTCTTTAAAAGATTTTTTCAATAAGATAAACACTACTATAATATGATATTGGTATTCAAAAATTTAAAAATATATTAATGATAGATAAATGATAAATGGATATATTAATTATTTGACAATTGTTCGACTTACATTTAGAATCTCATCGCATGCTTCTTTGTTTACAGTTTATTCTCCCGTATCGGTGATACCGATGAAGGTGCGAGTGGCAATGTGGAAGGTGCCAAAGGTGTTTACAGCAGCAGCGCAGCTAATATAGATAGTTCTGGTAAAGGTACTTATTCCGTGAAAGCGGGTAAAATTCCGGCGTAATATCTGTGTTTAATTTTCAAAATTAAATATTACTTCGTTAAAAATTCTGCCGATGATTGATGAGTGTATTAGCTGTGATTATAATCGTATTTTGTGACATAAATATAATACAACAAAATTATAAAAGGTCTACGCTTTATTTACTTTATAATTGTCAGAAAAATGATTCTGTGTAAAAATAAATCTCTATGTAAATTGTGCATTTTTTGTAGTTTATTTATATTTAAAAATCCCACGCATTTGAGAAAGAGGAAAATATTGCTGCAATATATATGTATATTACGACTAAATATACCATAAATTTTTTTAAATAATTATTTAACTGACTATGAAGTCATAACATAATAAAAACATAAATCATACAAAATGAAATAATCATATGTTTCGCCATTTATTAAAGCTATCCGCTAGTTAATGACGTTTTGATTAACTGGGAAAACTGATTTCTGATTCTTATCACTACAAACGCTCATCGCTCGATGTAATTTATTCATCACGTTGCATAACCGGTGATTATAGAAGTTTGAATCTTTAATCGCGATGTATTATTCATAATGTTTTTGTCTGGACTGTATAAATCCTGTTACACATATGTTATATATATATTTCATTATTACTCGTAATATATTTATATCTCTACTTAAAAAAAAATTATTAGTAGATAAAATTCTGTGGTAATGATATATTTAACTTCAGAGATTCAACATACCTTGCGTTTATACATATATACACATTCGTCTCTCCGTACTCATCTTTAATGAATAATTCACGACAGCCTTTTACGCATATGAGAATCTGTCTGAATAAGTATATATCGATGACATAAACGGAATTTCCCCGAAAAGATATATTTTTTATTTATTCGTGCATACACGAAGAAGGAAATATTTTTGTACGCACGAAAGAAGAAAAAGGGGACGCCTGCGGAGGAGTTAGAAAGAGGGAACAGATGGAGGGATGAGGGCGAGAAATCTGTAGGTAGGAAGATTAGCTATCGAACAGAGAATTTTTAAAATTTTTCTATTGGACAGCCAATCGTATAACATTGCATTTCTTGTTGGAAAGCTTCCTTAGTTGCTAGTCTAAGTAGCTCAATTAGTCCGTGGCGTAAGAACGTCACAGTCGCTTATAGACTTGTAACCTGTATAGATCGCGGGCGATGGCGATGTCGCACTACGTAAGGTTAACCCTGACCGATTCGATGCGTGACTTACATCGTAGAACAATATCATTTGACTCGCAATTTTTATTATATCCTCGACAGCGAAAATGGATATTTCTAGATTTGCATCGCTGTTCGATATTATAAACATTTTGTCATCGTTGCAGATGCAATAACTACACTGTACGATGAAGACCAAGTCTTGGTCATGTCGACGCTTATTGAAATTAACGACAGTTTATACTCGTTTGACGAGGACACTCGCGTTCCCGATACAATCGAGCGAATTGAGGAATCGACAGTGACGTATAACGATTTCTTCTCGAAATATCTAATATGTAATAAACCATGTATCATTAATTCACAAGCAACTGAAAATTGGCCGTGCAGACGCGACTGGGTATTGAACGGTGCACCCAATTTTGAAGTGCTCCGTACATTGTTCGGTATGTGGGAAATTCTCATTGGAGAGAAAAAAATGTACTCTCTCTACATGCGTTAATTATTAACATAATTTCTATTTAATTATTAAGTTTTTAATTTCTCCAGGGGATACCGTTGTCCCGGTTGCCGATTGTAATAGGAAGTTTTATAACTCGCAATTCAAGGATGACATGCCCATGAAAAGTTACTTGGAATATTGGATCGATTATAAACGAAACAGTTATGCGAAATCTATGCCTTTATTATATCTAAAAGATTGGCACTGTGTGAAAAACTTCCCCGATATTCCGATTTACGAAGTACCTCGGTATTTTGTATCCGACTGGTTAAACGAATATTATATCGCTCACCCTAAACTAGATGATGATTATATGTTTATATATATGGGGCCAAAAGAAACATGGTAAATACATTTTCAATGTTACAACTGTTCTCGCTTGGGATTTGAAACTTATTCTCATATCGATAGATCATTGTCTTTGTATATTGAGATTGATTTAATTGTTTCTACAATGTTCAGGACTCCTTTACATGCGGATGTTTTTACATCGTATAGTTGGTCTGCAAATATAGTTGGAAGAAAGAGATGGCTATTTTTTCCTCCGCACGAGGAAGATCGTCTTCGTGACCTTTATGGGCAATTAGCATATGATGCAGTTTCGGAGGATCTTAATGATCATACAAAATATAAAACATATGATAGTAAAAAGTTGAAATGTTTTGATATAACTCAAGAAGCAGGAGAGATTATATTTGTGCCATCTGGATGGCACCATCAAGTTTGGAATTTGGTAAATAGTTGTAAGATATTTCACAAAAGGAGTTTTATTGCAGACTGATGGAAAGTTTTAATTGTGTTATTTTTTTATATAGGAAGATACAATTTCCATTAATCATAATTGGATTAATGGTTGCAATATAAGCAATGTATGGCATGCATTAAAAAAGGAGTTAAGATCCGTTATGAAAGAAGTTGAAGATTGCAAGGATATGAAGAATTGGAATGAACATTGCCAATTGATGCTTAAGGCCTCTTATGGCATGGATTATAAACAGTTTCTCGAGTTTATATCATTTATTGCTAAGAATCGTTTACATGCTATGTTAAAGAAAGATCAAGTTATCAGTTTTCGCAAGTATTATTTTGGATATAATCACTGTTTGTTTGATTTGCGAGTACTGAAAAATGTATTGGACGATATTATCACAGACGCGCAAGATCTGTCTGTGTACAATTTAATATGTGAAAATGATGAAGCACAACTTTTATTGAAAACTGTTACTTCATTTCTCGAGTCATCTTGTAACATCGAAAATGTAACTTCTCCATGATCGCGCAAAGCTCAATAAATTATTAACAAACGAAACAAATTTGTTAACAGAGACAAATTGTGATTTTTGTTTTCATAAACATAGCACTTTTACTTGATTGTTATGAGAAACCATGTCATATTTTTGTGTCTAAAATTTTATAAATTTCCTCCCTTAACTTTATTTAAATTTTCTCTTAGAAGATAACATTTTGCAGGGTCATATTTTCTTATCTTTGTACAATAAGCAAATTACATTAGACACATTATCTAATTATTCACAAATAAAATGCATCAGAGAAGTCGAAAGAAGTATCCTCAATTTTTTGAAAAAATTGCTAATATGTTTGCTATATGAAACCTATGTATGGCAAAAAGCAATAATAATCTTATATATTCTATGATGTATATATGATAAATAGAAGCTCTAGAAGCTCGGGCGTATTTTCACATATGAGCGAAATTATCTCTTTAATCTAAAGTGTAATTAAACATAAAAATATTTTTTTCCTTAGTTGAATATATATATATATACTACATATTCTCTAAATTTATAAAGATTTACAATAAAAATTTCCTATTTGAATTCTCTCTGCTAAGCTATAAGTGCATCCTAATCATGGATACATCATCCCTGCTGCTTGTAAAACAATAGTATCTTGCAAAACATAATATATATTTAGCTTTCACGCGTATTGTCTTATTCACTATCAATTATATAAGCATAAATATTCTTATATATATTTTTTTATGTATGTTAAAATAATTATACACGCGCATGCGCATATATGCCCTTATATGTACTTGTGTATGTATACAGACACAAATATATATTAGCATATATATTAGCATATATATTCGCAATAAAAAATATATATAATTTATAAGATGCAAGTATAAATTTTTCTTCAAAAAGTGCCCGATGTGATTGAAACTAGATAATATATTTTTCTAATCAAATTATTTCAGTACTGTATATATGTGTGTATATATAATTTTTTTCCAATAATATGTATTATTTATGAGTGTGCGTCTAGAGAGCCCTGTTATTCCATGTATGTGTACCTCACATATAAGTTTGCATCCTGTTTTTTTTCTTTTTATGTAATCCATCTATTCTTTCGATATATACTATATCTAATACAGATATGCTTGACATGGAAAGGATTGCAAAAATTCATCTCTTATATCTTTAACACAAGTATTCTGTCTCTTTTTAATTTGTAAAATCTCTCTAAAAAATCTTTATAGTGGGATAAATTAAATATAAAAAAAAAGGAAAGAAAAAGAGAAATAATACAAGAAACTGTAGAGAGAGAATGTTAAGTATATCTCTTTTATATATATAATATATGTATGTACAAATTTATTAATCCTCATAAAAAAATGTATGCTTTCCCTACTGACTTGTAGCTACTTACAAACTGATATAAAATATTGCACCAAAGAGCTATTTAAAATGAGATACACAACTAGCTCTTTTTTCCATGATCCCTGATACTAAAGAAGAAGATTGTCATGGTTAAAAATATGATAAACGATTTTTTCATGCGTTTTATCACGGTTTTCTGATAAAAAATTTTCTCCACGGCCACAGAAATAAACAGATACAGACGATACATCCTACCATTTACACACATTCGCATATATACACATATATCTCCCTGTACACACAATACATACACGCATATTTATTCTCGTAAATTTAAACATTTTTCTGATATCTTCAATAGTATCAATTTTCATCTTGCATAGCAAGTATATCTAATATTTAGAAAGCATCACACATGTCACAAAGTCTAATACATTGATCAACAACAATTAACCACTACTGCAAAGTTTAGACTTTCTGCAATGTGTGCTTATATATTTGTTGATAAGTAAATCTTTTATATCTCTATTTGAATTATGTGTATATGTACCTCAGTGTATTTTTCTTATAATTTTAATTTTACCGTTTATTAACAAAGTAAACAATAAAATCTTATTCCCCTGCCTTAAAGAGAAAAAAGGCCGAATAATCAGTTATCATCAATTATCGATGAAAAAATTTCTACAAGATCGTTTCAAAATGTAAATGATATTCACGACATCGAGGGGTTTTATCATCAACACATAAAGTGTTGCTGGTTATAAAGTAACGTTTATATAGATCGTTCCTCTATATATTACGTTTGTTTAATTTTTCTCTGAATATGTAACTATCTAACATTTTTTTCATTTTTACATCTTATCTTTCTTTAAAGTTTTATATATATATATACATACATACATATATATATATATACATATATGTGTGTGTGTGTGTTTCTTGTCTTAATTAATAATATAAAAACAATATAAAACAATACAAAAAAAAATTTTTAAAGATATTTTGTGTGTGAAAAAAGATTTTTTACGATTATTTACTTTAACGCACACAATTATCTCTCTCTCGTTTATTTGTACAAAATATGTAATATTATTTCAATAAAATTTTCCATCTACCTTGCATTTATATTTTTCATTTATGCTTTTATCGCTGATAAATATTTTATTAGTGATTCATGATACTCTTTCAGAGATATGCGATAAAAAACATTCGTGAAAGATA